>NC_044041.1:132113191-132215691 GCF_901765095.1 Microcaecilia unicolor | reverse complement strand
TGTTGCCAGTTGCAATTGCTTGTTTGAATGAGTTCATTGCAGACACTAGAACAGTTTCAGTGCTGTGATTCGATCGAAATCCTGATTGAGATTCGTGTAGAATTGAGTGTTTATTTAGGTATTCAGTGAGTTGTTTCGTTACTATGCCCTCCATGACTTTGGTTATGAGTGGGATAGATGCTACTGGGCGATAATTGGTTAGGTCCATTGTGCTTTTCTTAGTGTCCTTAGGCAGAGGGGTAAGTAAGATGTTTCCTTTATCTGTGGGGAAGAGGCCATTTTGAAGAATGTAGTTTATGTGTTTCGTGAGGTCTGTTTTGAATAGTTTAGAGGCTGCTCTTATTAGGCTAGTAGGGCAAATGTCTAGTTTGCATTGCGATTTGGTGTATCTTCCGAGCCATTGAGAGATTTCATCTGATGAGAGCGTGTCAAAGTTGGTCCATGATCGGTCTGCTGGGTGTTCCCCGGATATTGGGTCTAGACATTCAAGGATGTCTGTGTACTCACTTACGTTGCTAGGTATCATGAGTCGGAGCTTTATAATTTTTTCGTTGAAGTAATTTGCAAGATTGGTTGCAGATGGGGTATCTGTATTATTGGAGGTCACCGGTGTAGTATTTAGTAGTTTGTTTACGAGTAAGAATAGTTTGTGTGTGTCCTTGTAGTTTGGTCCTATTTTGGTTTTATAATAAATTATTTTGGTTTGTCTGATAGTGTATTTGTATTTTCTTTGTAGTTGTTTCCAGGCTTTGAGTGTGTGTCCTTTAAGCATAACACAATCGCCCCCTTTCTCAGCCAAAATCATATCAAGCACCATACGGTTTTCCCAAGCCATTCTACTGGTGGCATCAAGTTGTGAAGCAATACCTTTGACAGCATCTCTAGTGTAATTGATAAAACGTTGTTGATTATAATATATATAATTAATCCAATCAACATTTTTATTTATAGTTGACCACCAAAATAATAAGGATTCAAATCCTCCAGCAATCTGGTTTCTAGCTTTAAACTCATCTGGCACCCCACTTGGGACTCCTATAGCACCAATATAGACATGATCATCAAAAGACCCTCGTATGTCACGTTTACGTCAGCTTGAAGAATGAGGAGGGGCGTTAGAAGCGATAATGACAGGAATGGCCAATTGAACAAGAGCACAAGTGCCTGTCCAATCATACAGGAGAGTTGGATACAGAGTGCGAACTCCACAATACCACCACATATCAGAACGCGTCAACAGTCAACAGTCAAACACGTTTGATCACGTGTCATATTACATTAAGTAAAATGTCCCAATGCTGTAGAGGTTTTGTGTGGGGAAATGGTACGTGATATACAAGTAGAAAAGTTAGCACGAAGAAGGAGGTACAAAGATAGGTGGAACTCATGTTTCAGGAGGTTTTAGAGGCAAAACAAAAGATTCAAAGATTTACAGGTCACAGTATTAATAATAGGTGAATTTCTCCATAGCCTGTTTCTAAAAAGATTGTCTCTTTTAAGATGTATTAATTATCTCTTTTTGGATGTATTAATCACTAATACCAATGGAGAGATTAGCACTACCGTATTTCATAAACCAACCGATAGGAACACGTTTTTGAATTATAGTAGTTGCCATCCGAGATCTTTAAAAGACAACTTACCGTTTTCCCAATTTTTAAGACATCGGCGTATATGCTGTACGAATAACGAGTTTAAAGTGCAATCTAGAAGACTGTCACAGAGACTAGCGAAAAGAGGTTATCCTGAATACATACTTCAGAAAGCCTATGAAAGAGCGAGACGGAACACTAGAGAATTGTTACTGACCCCAAAGGTTGATAGGCTGAATGATTCAGATGATTACACTACGTATGTTACTCAATATAATATGGACTCTCCGAAACTAGCAAAGACTTTGAAGAAGCATTGGTCTTTGATTAATACATTACCATGCTTTGAGAAGACCAAATTGAGGTTAGCCTACAGTAGGAGTTTGAATTTGAAAGAATACCTCTGTCCAGCTGTTTTGCCATCTACCACTAGACCTTCCGATGAGATGAATGGTCATTGGAGATGTGGTGACTGTAACTACTGTTCAATTATGGATGAGACTCGTGTGTTCATGAATCCCACTGACAATAAGACATACGTACTAAAACAACGCACCAACTGCAGATCAAGAGGTGTGGTATATTGTCTAAGATGTCCTTGTAACAAGATCTATGTAGGGCAAACAAAGAGGATGTTAATAGTAAGATTGAGTGAACATAAAAGCTCTATTCGTACTAACCGGATCGGGCTTCCAATAGCGATGCACTGCAAGACCCATCAACATACCTTTGAAGACCTTAGATGTGTGGTACTTCAATCCATTAATCAGACTAAAAGAGGTGGGGATTATCAGAAACTTCTTTTGCAATATGAGCAAAAATGGATATTTAAATTACGTTCTCTGCACCCGATAGGTTTAAACCATCGGGTAGTGTGGAGTCATTTCTTTTAGAGCTTTCCTATTGGCGTTTTCAACCTAACAGCGTCTGACGTCAGTTTTTTCATAAAGCAGCCATTTTGATCAGTTAGTAAATTGCTAGGAAAGCGTAGCATTTGAGCTGCCCTCTCGTCCCAGTAAGTGTGTGGTTATCTTATGATCCCCTTTGTTTTTGATTTATTTTTAGCGTGATTTCTAATGTTAAATATTTCTTCCGTAGATAGTGCGTTAGAGGCCCTGAAGCAGCCTTGCGAAACGCTGGCCACCGTCGGCCCCGCACTGGTGGAGAGGGAAGAATTCAGCATTTTCACGCTATCCATTGTTATGAAGCACCCACCGCAAAGATAAGTGTGGTGTTTATTTAACACATAGATGATCGCAAGTTGAATATGATAAATAATTAAGTAAAATTGATAATATTTAGATAGCGTAGCGTAGCAGTAGCGGTTTTTTATGCCTGTGATGAAAGCAGGGTTTTTCGACCCGACATAGCTTCTTTAGGTCAATTCAAGACCCAGAAGCTTTTTGAGGCTTTTTCCGCTATTTTGTTGTAATATTTTGCTATAAGTAGTCATTTTCTCTGACAGCAGATCTTATTGTTTTGTTTAATAGTAAGTCGATCTGCAATCGGGCATATTTATATAGTAGTTGATTCTTTTAAGGTAGTTACATTAAATATTTTAACAGGAACATTACTTGAATTAAAGGGGCCTTCAGTCAATGACTCAGTAGGGTTGGTATTGGATGTTTTTACGTGGAGATGAAACTGTGCTACAGGATCAGAACCTGGGACATCAATTCCTATCCCATAAGTCCCATTTAGTTGTGATCCTGGATTTTTAAATGTAAGTAATATAGGGTTACATTTTCCCGATACACAAATAGTAGTGTCTACATGTTGGCGGATCATGGAAATTTTAGAACGCCTAGAGTCTTGGTAGGAACGATGTTCTACACCAGGGATAGCAGGGTTTGTGGACCACCACACATCTGACCACGTTCGACAAGGGGGATAAGGTGTCGTGGACCGAAAATCTGGAAATAGATAGATTGTTTTGTGACTGTATCTCTGCTGCAGTTCCACAGAACCACAGGAAATAATGGAACAAGCATCAAGTTCAACAATCACACCGCCAGAAGCAGAGGTGGTCACTGGAATTGTGATTATACGGGTAACTGGATATCCTGCTTCTTTGTACCAACTATCAACCTGGCGAGGATTGTCCCAATTTATAGATATTATGAGGGTTAGTAAACCATATCCAATAAAGATCTGGGCTACCAAAAACCACATGTTGAGCTTGATATGAGTATAAAAAAGAAATCAGGAAAAAATGATATGGTAACGTTCTAGCAAGAGAAGTACAGTGTACTTCAAAGTATTTGGATCCAAACACTGTTGTTTAAAAGACGGTGTTGATTGCTCATTCTGTAATTGCTCAATCTGTAGAAGCACTAGAGCCATGAAAGATGCGGACGTCTTTAAGATGAACCCTGGAGCTGTGATCTTGTAATTTCACTGCGATGGCTGATAGGGCCTCGATTCTAAAAGGTCCAACATAAATGGGATCCTTCCAAGTTTTGTGTGTATAATGTTTACGATGTACCAAGTCACCAACCTTCAGGGATGTATTAATATCCCCCCCTTTTGCCTGGCGTTTCCTGTGAAAGGCAAGACAAAGCAGTTATCGCATTCTGTAACTGATCCCAATAAACAGAATAAGTATCCGGCAGGTGGTGAGCAGGATTGCCAGCAATAAGGCACATTCTGCGACCAGTACACAATTGAAAAGGAGTTAATTTCAGTGCAGTAGATGGGGTAGCGCGCAAGCTAAGCAGCGTGAGAAGTAACGCATCCAACCATGTTTTGATGCCATTAGCCGAGAGTTGGCACAATTTCGTTTTTAACAAACTATTGTATCTTTCGACCAGGCCATTACTGGTAGGTTTGTAAATGCTCACCTTCCGGTGAGTAATTTGTAATTTAGTAGTCAAAGTACGAATTAATTCATTGACAAAGTGAGAGCCATTGTCATTGGTGAGTTTGCAAGGAATATCAAATCTGGGGATGATATCATTACACAAAAACTGTGCCATCACCTGACCAGTTTCTCGGGTACAGGGAATTGCTTCCACCCATTTAGAGAAAGCATCCACACATACTAACAGAAATCTTTTTCCTTTTACTGGTACTAACATGTCAGTAAAGTCACAGTACCAAATCAAGACTGGGCCTTGTACAGTGGGTAAGTGGCCTGGAGGGACCACATTCCCACGTTTGGGGGTGTTCAAAAAACATTTATAACAACCACGAACAACAGTATGACATATTGACAGCATTTGTGGGGCCCAAATTTTAGAAACAAGATTATCATACAAGGTACTAGCACTTAAATGCAAAGGATAGTCGAGAGAATGTAATAAGAGGGATAAATGTTGTTGTGTTACACAAATTTGTCCAGCAGGGTGCATCCACAGACTTTGGGAATTTAAACTACATCCTGCTTGCTGCCATAATCTCAATTCTGACTGTGTAGCAGAGGCCTGTAATGTCTCATAAAGTTCTGAACTTTGTAGTGTCTGAGTAGGCTTAGTCGGGTCAACAAGCATTATACTGGCTGCACGGTCATCCTCCAAGCAGTCCAGTGGCATCTCAGTAACTTCCTTAGCCAAATCATCTGCCATATGATTACCATTAATTTCAAAGGAGAACACAGTTTCTTGATGGGCCTTAATCCATTTAATAGCTGTGCGTAAATTTTTCTTATGGCGTTCTTGTAACGCTTCAAACACTTTTTGCCATAGAGTAACATGACTCAAAGGGTGGCCCGCTGAGGAAACCATACTCCTATGGTTCCATTTACCTATGTGAGTGTGAAGTGTGGAAAAAACATAACAGGAATCAGTAACAATAGAGACATCCTCATTCAATGATTTGTTCTGCAAGACATACAATACTGCGGCTAATTCAGCAGTCTGAGCGGTATAATCAGGTGGTAATCTAAATTGTACAATGTCAATGGGAGTCTCATCAGGCGTATAGTTGACAGCAGCGAAACCAGCATTACCATTTTGACAAGATCCATCAGTGAACCAAACTGGACCAGTGTGAAGAATATCAAAATGGACAATCAGGGAAGCAGGTATAGAGGGCAATTGTGCAGTGCACTGGTGTGGAAAAGTACCCTCCGAAATATGTACTAAAGATTCTAAATGTTTCAGTTCTGCCAATGTGAGAGGTTGTAATTGATAAACAATACTAAGCAACACTACCTGATATTTTTGTAACCTAGACGGAGTCATATGGCTAATATTTTTGTTCAAAAGATACTTGACATCATGGGAACTATGAATAACAACAGGTAAATGCGGATTGTAGCTATATAATTTAAGGACAACGGTAGCAGCCGCTATGAGTCCCTTTTTGCATTCGGCGAAACCCAATTCAACGGGGTTAAATGACCCCAATAAGTATCCACAAGCTATATCCGCTTCATCCTGAGTTATAAGAGCTGCCCATGTAGAACCATCATGAGTAATCCAGAGGTGAACGTCACAAGACACATCAACCGTGGCTAAAGGTTAACTCTGTACAACATCCTTAACTAGAGTTACTAATGCTACTGTTTCAGCATCAGTGAATTCAATTTTTTCATATTTAGAATCATGTGTTCCGGACAATTTGTGGTAAAAAGGTTTGGTCCTTTCAGAATAATTAGGAATCCATAAACGGCAAAAATTTAACATTCCTAAAACAGCTCTCAATTCAGTAACAGTAGTGGGTAGACGTAATTTAGAAACATGAGACGGAGTTTTAGAGTTGAGGGCACGTTGCCAAGCACCAATTTTGTGTCCCAGAAACGTAACCTTAGGCTGGGCCACTTTCAGTTTTTTCCTATTCACCTTGTAACCTTTGTCAGCCAAAAATTGTAAAGAAATCACAGGTAACTTGCACACAAATATCAAAATCATTAGAGGTAATCAACATATCATCTACATATTGCAACAAGTGAGTCCGTTCAGGCCATGCATATTGAGATTTAAATTCTTTAATATGCTTTGCTAATGTCTGGGAAAATACAGTAGGACTGTCAGTAAAACCTTGAAGCAGTCGAGTCCATTAATAAGTAACATTATCAAATTGAAATGCAGTTAGAGGGCGATTGTCAGAATGTAAGGAAACTGTCCCTTGTATTTTTCCCATATTATGAGTCCCTCTAACATATAAGTCTTTACTTGTGAGCTCCAACGCGAATCAGGATTGGACCAGATAAGACTTCTAGCAATATTAAGCTTATCAGTTTGAATGGACCCTTCCTGGGGAAAAACACTGGTTTGGGGATAAAGGTCCTCAGACCAAGAAGCAAGGGTATTGGTCCAAGGGACTATGAAGTACCAGGAATTTTCCTGTTGTGCAACATATTCTTTCGCATTCTGAGGTGTGGTACCTAGAAAATTAATCCGTGTGTCACGGCTGGACAAATTGAGAATGCAGTATCCGTCACGATCATAATGAGTCGGTGAGCGTCTAGTGACAGGTTGTTCCAATTTAGTAAGGGTGTCTCGAATACTGTTAATATCTTTTTGCATATCGGAAGCAATATCGTGGAAACCACGTGTCAGACCCGTGGGTCCCAAGGGCGTCCCCCGGGGAAGCATGGGTGTAAGATGGGGCATCTGTAATTCAGAATTTAGACTATGAAAGTGATCCGATTGTGAATCAATATCAGTCACAGCTTCGGATTGATCATCGGAAGGGAGGTCAGTCAGATCAACCACACCTTCTATTTTAACTGTTGTATAATTCTTTTTAAGCAGAATCAATAGATTAGGTTTATTTACAGTGTCAGACATATCGAGCAAATTAGGATAAATTTGTTTATATCCTATGGCTGTACCACAGGGAAGAAGCTTAGTTTGTGACACGGGATCCACTGATGCCTGCTCATATGGAGGAGCGCACGAGGGGTTGGTTGGTGGTTGTGGTTGAAATTTAGCTGAGTCTGGTAGACTCTGGGCTTCAAGTAATTTTTCACTCACCAAAGTCCATTTATTAATAGCTTGTAAATGTTTCAAATGGGATTTACCCTTTTTATTTTTCTCATTATAATCAATTAATTGTTTCAGGAGGGAACCCTGAAAAGAGCCATCTGCTGGCCAACAAAAAGAAGTTTGTTTCTCGTTCCACTTGTACCATTTTGGTTAAATTTAATAAGTTCTTTCTTCTCTAAAGGAAAGTAAGTAATCACCTTTTCAAGGGGCATGGCCATTACGTATATTAAACCCTAGTATTTTAAAACACCTATTCTGACAAACGAGACTTAGGACCTACTAGGAAATCTGTGTTATACCCTGATATTTTATAAACACCTACGGCTGATCAGACCATGGGACCTACCAGGGATAATTGCTATTTTAAAACACCTAGTCAGACAATAGTGACATAGGACCTAGCAATGCTATTTTAAAACACCTAGCCGGCATGCAAAATTCAGACCTAGGACCTAGCAATAATAACAGGCAATAATTTAAAGATGTCACTTACCACTCTTCATGTTAAACAACACAGTCGGCATGTCGGGATTCCTGCAGCTTGAACCCAAGCACCATAAAGCTCTCCGCTAATCACATCGGCAGCACCAATGTAATAAAGATTTAGGTCTTTTTACCACCATCCCAATAATCATACATATCCCGGAAAAGATTGGAATGATAAAAGACCAAGGCCACGTGTGATAAAAGCAATTTATTAGCTTACCAATAGAGTATACAGAGAGGGGCATAATCGAACGCGAACGCCCAACTCCATGGGCGTCTATCTCTGAGAACGGGTACGTGAAGGGGCGGGACAAACCGTATTTTCGAAAAAAATGGGTGTCCATCTTTTTTCCGATAATACGGTTTGTGTCAGCCAAATGCATCGGATTTGTGCGGATTTCAGCTGGGCGGTTTCGTTTTTCAGCGAAAATGGAAACCAAAGGCGCTCAGCTCAAAAACAACCAAATCCAAGGCATTGGGTTGTGGGAGGGGCCAGGATTCATAGTGCACTGGTCCCCCTGACATGCCAGGACACCAACCGGGCACCCTAGGGGGCACTTGTAACAATTAAAAAAACAAAGCAAACTACCTCTGAAGTCCATAGCTCCCTTCCCTTGGGTTCTGAGCCCCCCCAAATCCCCCCCAAAACCCACTCCCCACAACTCTACACCATTACCATAGCACTTATGGCTAAAGGGGGGCACCTAGATGTGGGTACAGTGGGTTTTGGGGGCAGTTTGGAGGGCAGGTAAGGGGGAGATGGGCCTGGGTCCACCTGGGTGAAGTCCACTGCACCCACTAACAACTGCTCCAGGGACCTGCATACTGCTGTGATGGAGCTGGGTATGACATTTGAGGCTGGCATACAGGCTGGCAAAAAAAAGTTTTTAAAGTTGTTTTTTTGGGGTTGGGGGGGGGTTAGTGACCACTGGGGGAGTCAGGGCTGGTCATCCCCGATTCCCTCCGGTGGTCATCTGGTCATTTAAGGCACTTTTTTGGGACTTGTTCATGAAAAAAAAGGGTCCAAAAAAAGTGACCCAAATTCGCGCTAAAAACGTCTTTCTTTTTTTGATTATCGGCCAAGGATGCTCATCTCTCCTTGGCCGATAAACACGCCCCAGTCCCGCCTTCACCACGCCTCCGACACGCCCCCGTCAACTTTGTCCGTTTCCGCGACAGATTGCAGTTGAAGACGCCCAAAATCGGCTTTTGATTATACTGATTTGGATGCCCACGGGAGAAAGACGCCCATCTCCCGATTTGGGTCAAAATATGGGTGTCTTTCTCTTTCGAAAATAAGCTGGAGAATCAAAACATTTCTCATAGGAGTACAGTTTGCTTATACAAAAGTATTGGCTAAAAACCGTCTCAAACATTTACTAATCATGCTGCTACTTATATACTGTTTCTATACAAAACCCTTTCATAAACATTACTTCATTCTTTTCACTCATCATCTTTTTCTCTTGTGTTGTACAGCCAGAAACTCCCTGCTACTTTGTCTATTACCTCATGTTCTGTTTCCTGAACTCCTGTGCACATACCATTCTAACTACAGTCTGGTCTGTTAGTTTGGTCAGCCTTCACCTTTAACAACATCCCTTGATCCATAACCATGCTGCTATTTTAGGTGATATGAGACGAGTTCTGCTTTATTCAGGTGGTATCATCAATAAAAGGTGACTGCAGTTAAGGGAGAAATGGAGAAAAAAGATGGATGCAATTGCACCTGCAGCAATTTGTCTTGAAACATAATGCACTGCCTCTGTACCCGGCTCTCTCGCCCTCTGTGCCCTCTCTGGAGACCAACGAGGAGGGGAGGCTGAAGATGGAACTACAGACCTTCTGCTGTCCTACTGGAGGGAGACTGGAGGCAGAGATGGCACAGAAGCAGTTAAAGATAGCTAAAATTAAATCTAAAACCTAAATCAGATTACATCATTCTCTAGACAAGATTCCTCCTGTTTCTAAGCTTTATTTTTTGCCTGTTTCCTCCAAGGCTCGAAGCAATACCTCTCAAGAAGTGGCTGGAGAATCAAAATGAACAGGGAGTAGATTGGAATAATAATTCAACTACTATTGAGGTTTTGAGACAGTCAACCTTATTGGTGATATTTGTGTTTGAACAAAATTTAAACTCTCTTCTTCATTTGTATTTTTAAATATCTCAAGAACTGTTTTTTTTGGACTGAAAATTTGGATTTTTCCAGATACAAGAAAATCTAACCAAGAAAGGAGGAAGGCCTTTTTGGCTTTGAAACAATGTTAAAGATCTGGGAGCCTTTTTTTTTAATGAGTTATCCTTACAAATGTGTGATATGTAATTTAGGGGTTAAATATGTCTTTTTTTTTTTTTTTTGCTCCAAATCAAGGTATGTCTTTTGTTGAATTAAAAAAGCTGTCTTTGCCTTCTACTTAGATTTGCAGATTAATGGTATAATGACCTGGGAGTTATCGTATTAAATAGCCTTTCATCTTTATATTTTTTTCCTTTTCTTGTCCTCTATTACTGATCTCTGCCCCTCCCCCCCCCCCCCCCCCCCCCCCCCCACACACACACACACTTTATTGTGGCCTAATTAAGAGTAAACTGTTTTCCTTTGTATTTTTGCCAAATCTTTATAAATATATTAATAAAAAAAACTAAAGCAGATTAATTTAAAAGAACAAGTATGCAGAAAAGTCTTAAAGGAAAATTTTTATAAATGAATTGAAGTAAATAAATAAAGGATTTAGAATATTTGCACATATTTGACAAATGTATTAAAGAAAGAATTAAGATAAAATTGATAATAGACATCCAGATTTTAGTTACATGTGGGAAGATTTCCAGTGTTTATATAATTGCTTTTGCTTTGGGACCCTAATGAAATTCATGTTAAAAATGAATGAATGGATGAACATAGTGGAAAAAAAACAAAAAGAGAGCAGTACTAAATATTTTACTATTTGCAGAAAGAGAAAGGTCTGAGGAAAAAAAGGCAATTAAATAATGAGCAAAGAAATGTATGAAGAATATTTTGATTTAGTTTTCATATTGTATTTTATGTTTTATGATTGGAGTGTAAAAGGTTCTTAGATAAGATGGAAAGATACAAGTCGTCCTTAACAGAAGCTTGTGGGTGAACAAGAAACTCCTGGTAATTAGGACAGGTAAATTGGCTCTACTAATTGGCTGACTGATCCCACATAGGGGAGTTCTAATTGACTGCTACATGCAGCTATCTAAATTCCAAAAATAGAAACAGATTAATGGAAAAAGATACGACACTATGCCAGATCCTACTAGTAAAGACACCCCGACCTTAAGCAAGTCCAAGTAGAACCCGTTACAGAGACATTTCCCACTTTTGCAGCTTGGACGTTTTGCAAACAGAGGGACCTTTTTACAGAGCGGCGGTAAGCCTTGTAAAAGTAGGCTTCTCCTTTACATCTTATTCAGAATTAAATGAGATAGTCCAGGCAGCTGAATCACAACTTGTGACGGTTTTTATGTTTCAACATTTTATTGAAAGGTCATCTTAGTACACGTGGAGGGGCATAATCGAACGCGAACGCCCATCTCCATGGGCGTCTATGTCCAAAAACGGGTATGTGAAGAAGTGGGACAGACCGTATTTTCGAAAAAAATGGGCGTCCATCTTTTGTTTCGAAAATACGGTTTGGACGGACCAAATGCCATGGATTTGGTCCTTTCTGAGCTGGGCGTTTTTTTTGTTGTTTTTTTTTTTTTGCGATAATGGAAAATAAAAACGTCCAGCTCAGAAACGTCCTAATCCAAGCCATTTGGTCGTGGGAGGGACAAATGTACACACTGCCATAGCTCTTAGGGGTGAAGGGGGCAACATGTGGGTACAGTGGGTTTCAGAGGCCTCCTATTTACCACCACAAGTGTTACAGGTGGGGGGGGATGGGCCTGGGTCTGCCTGCCTGAAGCGCACTGCAGTACCCACTAAAAGTGCTCCAGGGATAGGGCTTGTTGCTGCTGTATAACCTTGGCACACCAGTTGACACCTGAAAACGAATCTCGCTGAAAACGTCCTTTATTTGAATAAGCACCTTTACTCACAGTTAACTGCAGATCAGAGGTTGTGCCCCACTGGCAACGAGTCTCACAGTAGGTCCGAGCTGGCAGAATGGTGTACAATGCCCTCTTTCAGCAACATTCAAGATAAGAACTAAGTGCTATAACGTGGCTAACACATGAACAGGATCTAAAACTGGCTTACAAAAATGGCCACTATCTCATGGACTACCGGAAACAAACAGGGCATACTCTGACCCAGTAAGCAGAGGGAAAAGCACCATGGGAGTTTAGCCTACCAACTAGTCTTATCTGAGAGGGAGCCCTTGTTCTGGTGGTTCTCCCCTCTAAAAACTTAACACAAACTGTTAACATTGGTATTTATGAAGCTAGGTCACATGCCTTTATTAGTACAACAAATGTACCCGTACAGGTGGGTATGTCTCATGATCACATTGACCATCTTCACTCATACTCTAATACACCTTATCCCCCATCCCTGTCTCCCCACCCCTGTCTCCCCACTATCCCTCTCCTGATTCCCATCATCTCTTTCTCTGCTTTTGCCAACCTTGCTGTGGAAGGCCTGTGAATGACTGTTCCCACCCAAAACGAAACTGATTTACGACTGGTTTAGGAGCAGACTGTCCTGTTTCTGTTATAGGTGAGCCCTTATGTTCCCTGAGGCCCCGCAAGACCTCAAAGGACAGCCGAGCACCGAATCTTCACCCGTGGCGACCGCCGTTCACCAAGGGTTGAGCCCCCAGCTGCAGGCGGCCAGCAGGACTGCTGGAACCGCGGGGTGACGGCCGGCCTGGCTGGTAGTCAGCAACTCAGTCTCTGAAGGGCAGCTAGCAAGGACGGCTAGCACTGAATAGGAACACAGTCTCTGAAAAAGCTAGCAAGGGCGGCTAGCACTGAATAGGAACACAGTCTCTGAGGGTGGCTAGCAAGGACGGCTAGCACTGAAGATGGACCCAGTCTCTGGAGGTGGCTAGCAAGGACGGCTAGCACTGAAGATGGACCCAGTCTCTGGAGGTGGCTAGCAGGGACGGCTAGCACTGAAGATGGACCCAGTCTCTGGAGGTGGCTAGCAAGGACGGCTAGCCCTGCAAAGGAACACAGTCTCTAAAGAGCAACACTCCGAGATCCACTGTGTCGGCTTCTGACATCTGAAACGGAAGCACTGGACCCTTCCCGTTCCGTTGTTTAAATTTCCCGCCAGTCCGTCCCCTCCCTGGAAGAGGAGCCAATCCCCCCGGTCCTGGCAGGCGAGGAGCGCCTGGATTGGCCAGCCTGCCTATCAGGCGGAGTCTCCACTTCAATGCGCCAATCCGGCACGAGTAGGCGGGTCTTGCTCGCTGCTCCGCTCCGGCCCAGGAAGACGATGACGCCGGCGCCGCCATCTTGGCCGGCGTGTTCCCTTCTCCGAGGCCGGCGTTCGCTCCAGTGGGTCGCCGGCCTCGGGCCGACCAGCGGCAACGCCGGCCCTGTCGGCGGCTCGTTTCCGCCGCCCTGGACCCCGCGAGCCCCGCCGACCATTGCTCCCCCCCGCTGGAGCACAGGTAAGGACCCGGAACGGGACACAGACTACATCCCCGTGAGCTAAGGCCCTGTAGATATTGGTTCCAGGTTAGCAAAAATTGTTTTTTCCGTTTCAGTTTACCTTTTGCTTCCTTCGCTTCCCATGTAGCCAACTTGTGCATTTGGTTTCGCCATTGCCAATATGCAGGCGGATCTGGAGAGACCCAGTTTTGTAGGATGGCCTTATGGGCCAGTAAGCATGCCTTACGGCACCAAAGCCTTGCTCCTTCTGTCTGTGTTTTAAATGCACACTGTGTGTCTAACACGTAGTGGTCCCAAGTCCCCCCCAGTGGTCTCCCCACCGTTTTTTGTGACGGTTTTTATAAACAGACTGAAACCTGAGTTGCAGAACTTGGTAGAAGAAATATATAGTTCATTATCTTGAAGGAAAAGACAGAATGACTACTAAAACTGTGCTTGAGATCTTTCTAGGGGCAACCAGAAACAGAACCAGAAGAGGGCCAGCCTATACCCTCAGAGGTAGCCGTGGATAGAAATTTGGGAAACCAGCCCAGCTCAGAATCTGTTGCAGACATCAATAGCCAGGCCACTGGAAGTTATTATGTTCTTGCCATGTCCTTCCCCGAGGACCAATAAAAATTGTCTCCTGGTAAAGTCATTTCTCACAGTCAGCACTTTGAGCAGGGAGGATTCAGCCCAGCTAATGATAGCATTAGCTGAGAGGCAAGAGACAGAACAACCCGGAGATGAATTTGGTGAAGGAGTATGTTATGTTTCCACTGGGCCCAAATTATGAAATGGAAATAACAGTTATTGGGGGAAAAAGAAAAAACTTGAACTTTATAGTAGATACCGGTTCTGAAATATCTCCTGTGTTAGCTTGGGAGGCCCAAGCAGCCTAGAACCCTTGTGATGAAGAGTATTGAGGGGAAAAAACACTTTTCCATGAATTGATTGAATTTCTCTCTGTACAGACTGTTGACCGCTTACTAGCTGCTGTCTTTTTGGTAAGCTCCACTGTTGTTGTGAACTTGATAGGAAGAGATATCTTGCCCCAGTTAAACTGTCAGATCCACTATCATCAGCCAGGATTTTAGGGGCCCTTTTAATAAGGCGTGCAGGCGCCTACGCGTGTCCAACTTGCGTCAATTTGGAACTACCGCCTGGCTACTGTAAGCCCCAGGCAGTAATTCCATTTTCTACACGCGACCGAAAATATTTTTTATTTTCTACCGTGTGGCGCTAACCGGGCAGTAATCGGCAGTGTACGCGGACATGCACCAATTTTTATTATACGTACTTCCATTTTTGGCCAAAAAAGGCCTTTTTTGCAGACGTGCTGAAAAATGGACCTGCGCACGTCCAATGCATGCATCTACAACAGCGCAGGCCATTTTTCATCACACCTTAGTAAAAGGACCCCTTATTTCCATGTGCCCAAGAAGGTAGGCCAAAGCTGACTTCTGTTCCTATTGAAGGTAATAATTTTTATAAGGATATATATTTATGTGTTCATATAGGTATGCATGCATATGTATTTATTTTAGTAATACTATAACAATCTTAATTTGATAAATGGCTTTTGTCTTTGCCAGAGGAGGGGACTAGTTGTATGAATAGCATTTTTCTAATCTGTAGATGAAGTTGTATCTATATAATGATTGTTCTTAATGGGTTGCTTAATGTTATGTTTTGAACTGTATGGAGTGGAACTATGAAGGGGCTGAAAGAATTGGGAAATAAACTTTTATTAATCTTAAAGGGTTAAAATTGCAATTTAGCTGCCGTTGTGAATTGTACCACCCACACAACAGGGATAGGATAGATGTTAGCAGAAGATGAATGATGCTAGAATAGGCAATATGCATACACAGAAAAGAAACAAAACGTAGTCTGAAGAAAGTCTGTGTAAATGAATATATAAAGGTAAATGGGAATGGGAAATGATATACCGCCTTTCTGAGGTTTTTGCAACTACATTCAAAGTGGTTTACATATATTCAGGTACTTGTTTTGAACTGTATGGAGTGGAACTATGAAGGGGCTGAAAGAATTGGGAAATAAACTTTTATTAATCTTAAAGGGTTAAAATTGCAATTTAGCTGCCGTTGTGAATTGTACCACCCACACAACAGGGATAGGATAGATGTTAGCAGAAGATGAATGATGCTAGAATAGGCAATATGTATACACAGAAAAGAAACAAAACGTAGTCTGAAGAAAGTCTGTGTAAATGAATATATAAAGGTAAATGGGAATGGGAAATGATATACCGCCTTTCTGAGGTTTTTGCAACTACATTCAAAGTGGTTTACATATATTCAGGTACTTATTTTGTACCAGGGGCAATGGAGGGTTAAGTGACTTGCCCAGGTTCACAAGGAGCTGCAGTGGGAATCAAACTCAGTTCCCCAGGATCAAAGTCCACTGCAGTAACCACTAGGCTACTCCTGAAGAAAGGAGAGTGGTTCTTTCCTGAAAATGAAGGTTTTGAAACTTATTAACCATAGGAGGCATTGCCTTATTTGTTTTTGTGCTTTACCTAATCATTTACTGGTTCACAGCCAGACTCCTCACTGGCTGAACTTAATTTGATGCTTTCCCACTTTTCTTGTTTTTTTCTGTCTGTGCTATATGCTGTAATTATAGAAATTTCTACTATGAATATTAGACTGAATTTTTTTCATTACTAGCAATAGTAAAAAAAGTTTGCTCTTTGCTCTGCTACTATTGCTAAATGAACGGAAGATGTTTGTTCAGTAGTTTTGCAATGAGATTTAAAGGAAATCAGCTGAAGTTTTTAATGTATCAAAATTGTTGGATTTATGGTTAAGATTCTATTTGGAAAGAGTTAGGAGTCTTTTACTAAGGTGAGCTGAAAAATGGCCTGTGGTAGTGTAGGCGTGGGTGCACACAGATCCATTTTTCAGAACACCTGCAAAAAATGCATTTTTAAAATTTTTGCTGAAAATAGATGTGCAGCAAAAAAATCACCTACATGCATCATGTCAGAGTTACCCTCCAATTTTCGCCACACGCCAGAAAAGAAAATATATTTTCTGGTGCATGTAGCGGGTACGCATAAAAAAATGAAATTACCGCACAGACCATGTGGTAGCCAGGTGGTAACTCCAAATTGGCACATGTTGGGTATGCGTAGGCACCTAAGCAGCATAGTAAAAGGGCCCCTTAGTGTGTCATTTACTCAGATAAATGAGGTATCTGAGAAAACTGTCCACCAGTAATCTATTAAATTGCTTAGACTGGAACTGCTGTATGCTGCTCCAGAAAGGTGCCACTGTAGGCAACTGCCTAGTCTAGCCTAACTTTGTTTACATGCTTTGCTTTTACCATATAAGAGATAAGATTGCTCATACTAAGACCATTGCCTGATTAATAATCTTCCTTGAAAGAAGAGACACCACTAATCCTGTTTAGGAAGCTGAGCATCTTAAAGGAATTGCTCTCATCTATCGTACCAATTTTATTGTAGAAATAATCGCTGACTCCAATACACCAAATCTAGAAATTGCTTCTTTCAGAATCCTTGACAAAAACTTATATGGTCACCTTAACTGCATTCTGCTATACAGGCCACCTGGCAATTGGAATGAAGTTCAGCAAACCTTTACAGATTTCATTACTAGTACATGCATGTCCAGTCCTAATGTGCTCATTTTAGGGGACATAAATCTGCACCTAGAAAATTATTCATCAAACAGCACTTGTGATTGTTTAGACTTCCTCCACTCCTGGGACTTTACATTTTGGAATCAGCAAGCTACCCACACAAATAGACACACGCTAGACCTGCTCTCGCATAAGTTGACTGATGCCCTCAATTTGCAATTAACTTACATTAGTTGGACAGAGGTCCCTTGGTCCGATCACTTTAAGTTGAACTGCTCCCTTTCATGGCTGGTAAAAGGTGCAGCGCGGAACCGAGCTCAACTGACATATCAAACAAGGGGTAAGATAGACCCAAAGGAATTTTGGACATTAATCTATGATAAGGATTGGTCTGGGCAAGTAGATTCAATAGACTTCTTCTCACAATGGGACGAAAAATGCAGAAATGTGTTGGACGCAGTAGCTCCAGTACAAACACACACATCAAGGTGGCAAATAGTTCCGCCGTGGTTTAATGAGGACCTAAAAGAACTCAAAGCCATTACTAGGAGGAGTGAAAGAGCCTGGAGAAAACAGAAAGATGATCTCAGCCTCACTGCTTGGAAAAAATCTCGACGAGCATACAAATGTGCAATTAGGAAATCTAAAAAATTGTATTATAAAACCAAAGTAGGACCAGATTACAAAGACTTAAAAAAATTATACTTCTATGTCAACAAATTGTTAGATACTACAGCGCTCACCTCCACTACTCTTGTCATCCCATCAGCTGATCAGCTTGCCGTATTCTTTAAAGGTAAAATACTTAAGCTGCAGCGTTCACTACCTCAGTGCAGTTCCAGATTTGATCACTTCTTAAATGACCTAGCACCGGATTTAGATGGGCACCCAGCAGACAGAACATTTTTGCACTTTTCCGCACTTACCGTTGATTCTGTTATGCAAGAGATCCGTAGATTTTCCAGTAAGATTTGCAACTTGGACATATGCCTAACTACTTACTTAAAACTGCCTCTACTTGCTTCGTAACTGATCTAACATATGCAGAAATGTGCTCGCCTGGCTGAAAGGTTTCTTAACCACCAGAACCTACCAACAAGTTTATCCCCTCCAAGGCAACCGGTCTGTGGTGTGCCTCAAGGCTCACCCCTTTCCCCTACTTTCTTCAACGTAATGCTGATTCCCCTGGCCACAGCCCTTTCAAAGCTTGGTCTTCACCCATTTATCTATGCAGAGGACGTCACTGTCTACATCCCTTTTCGGACAAATTTCACCAAAATAACTAATGAAATCAGCCTTGGAGTAAACACCATGCTCACTTGAGCTAACTCATTTAAATTAAAACTTAATACAGAGAAGACTCATTACCTTATCCTTTCCTCTCCCTTTAACAGATTCAGACCTGCTCCTTAAATGCACCTGGCCTTGCCCTGCCCATCTCTGAGAGTCTATGAATACTGGGAGTCATTGTTGACTGAAACTTAACACTGTTGGATCATACCAACTCAGCCACCAAGAAAGTATTCTTCTCTCTCTGGAAACTAAAACGATTAAAGCCTTATTTCCCAAGAGGAGTATTTTGTAATTTAGTCCAATCACTGGTCTTAAGCCGAATCGATTACTGTAATGGCATATACGCAGGGTACAGAGACCTACTTCTCAAAAAACTACAATCTGCCCAAAACACAGCAGCTCGACTAATCTTTGGTGCATCAAAGTTCAAAAGTTCCAGACCATTTCGTGAGAAATTACACTGGCTTCCTGTACAGGAGCGAATAACTTTTAAAATGTGCGCCCTAGTCCATAAGATCCTCTACGGAGCAGCTCCAGCATACATGGATGCCATTGTCAACTTACCACCAAGGAATTTGTTTAGATCTTCTCATTCATTCTTAAATCTCCATTACCCTGCGTGTTCTGGTCTCAAGTATAAAACCACATACGCTTCCACCTTTTCCTATATCAGCACTCATTTGTGGAATGCATTGCCTAAATCTGTAAAAACGGTTCAAGATCATCTGACTTTCAGGAAGTCTCTCAAGACCTACTTATTTGGGCAAGCTTACCCTACAGATCCTGTCCTGCCTCCATGATTCCTGGACTCCAACTCCTATAAAGACCTTGTGAACTTAACTACTTTCTCGTAACCCTGTACCTTTACACCACCCATGTCACTTTCAATTTATTGTACTTTACTGTTTGTTTACTAAATGTTGTAAGCCACATTGAGCCTACCAGTGGTGGGAAACTGTGGGGTATAAATGATATATTTATGACACCACATCTCTGGTGGCAGCATAGGTATAGTAGGAAAGGTTGATGGCCCCACTCCCACCCCAGGACACCAGTGGCGATCCTAGGTCGGCTGCCACCCAGGGCGGATTGCCGCTGCGCACCCCCCACCCCCCAGGTGCAGCGGCATCCGTCCCCCCAAGGTGCAGCATGACACACACACTCCAGCACAATGACACCCCCCGGCACATCAAGCAGCCCCCCCCCCCCCCCCCCCCCCCACTGAGTGCATTCTTAGCTGCTGGGAGCAGTCGCACGGCTGTCGGCTCCACTGGCTCCCTGCTCCCTCTGCCTCGGAACAGGAAGTAACCTGTTCTGGGGCAGAGGGAGCAGGGAACCAGTGGAGCCGACAGGCGCGCAGCTGCTCTCTGCACCCTCCAGCAGTGTGCACCCGGGGCGGACCGCCCCCACCGCCCCGCCCTTGGTACGCCACTGCAGGACACAGAGAGTTATTGAGTTCCCATACCATGACCTGCTTTCAATTTATTTATTTATTTATTTATTTTATTTACGTCAATTTATATACCGTATCTTATTGCTGCTGCAAAACAGAACGGTTTACAATTTATAAAAAAGAAGCAATACAATATGTACAGGTTGGACAAACATTAGAACTCCAGTTATTACAGGAAAGCACAGCAAACCCACAAACTAGCTACATAAGATGAAAAACAGTATAACTCATGATTTAGTATACAGGAGAACACCGCAAATACAAAATTAAATACATAATATAATCTACACAGACAAACAATACAGTTTTGATTTAATATATATTACAGATGCCCATTTATAACCTTTCTTCCATTATTCTAAATTCTGTTCTACATAATTGATAAAGTAGAAGGTTTTCAAAAGTTTCTGAAAATGAAAGTAAGATTTCTCAAGTCTGATCTCTTTTGGAAGGCCATTCCAAAGAGAGGGAGACAAATAGAAAAAAGCCGAATTCTATGTAGATTCCCATCTAGCCCTAGCGAGAGGAGGAATCACTAACCTGTTGTCAGTCAGGGATCTAAGGGTTCATGTGGCAGTGTAAGGAATAGTTAGATTTGACAGATAGTCAGGATTTAGTGTATAAAAAACCTTATGGGTCAAAACTAAGGCTTTAAACTTAACTCTTGCTTCAACCGGAAGCCAATGCAGTTGATGTAATAAAGGTGTTACTCTGTCATCCCTCCAGGCCCTACAAATCATACGTGCTGCAGTATTCTGTATTCTTTGTAGTCGTTTCAAGCTAGCTTGATTGATCCCTGCATATATGATATTACAATAATCTAAGCGTGAGGTGATATAGGCAAATGTCAACGTTTTAAGGGAATCCTTACTAATTGAATTCCTAACTGACCGAAGTCTCCTAAGATGGAAAAAAGATTTTTTCACTACATCGGATATTTGTTCCTCAAAAGTCAGAGCAGAATCGATTATAACCCCAAGGTATCTAAAGGATTTAACTGTAGGGATGTACTGGCCAAATAGCATAGGTACCACTGCTGGACATGTGCCCTGTCCTACTATCCAAGATGTTATAGTCTTATCTGGATTTAATACTAATTGATATGTTGTGAGCCAATCTGCCACTTTATCCAGACAGATTTGTAGCGGTGTAAGATCCATATTAGATGGTTTAACATAATGAATAAGAAGAAAATCGTCTGCATAAGAATAAAAACTAATACCCATTGTTTGAATAAGAAGTGCTAAGGGACTGACATATAGATTAAACAGTAATGTCCAGGTCACTATAGGAATCATCTCCCCTAATGGTTCTACATTACAGACTTTCCCCAAATCCCCAGATAACACTAGCTGAGCTGAGGGTTGTAGGGTGTCTGGAGGTGGAGCCGTTCCAAAGGTGTGTGAAGAGAACAAAGATTGGGCTGCCTGGTCACAGGACCGGAATCTGTCTACAAACACATGTGCATCCAGTGGTTACATTCCTTGGCACATGACTCTCAGATAGTAGTCCTGGCCATTTTACCAACTAAGGGTCCAGCCTGCCCCCAGGTCTAGCAGCACATTTTATGACTCCCCTGATAGGGCTCTAAAAATGCCACATGGCCTATAGCCATGAGATGCCAGAATGGATTGGAGAGGGAGACTGCAGGCATGTCCCCCCCCCCCCCCCTCCTTGGGAGGGGGGTTTAGGAGACCCCAGAATCTGGTGCTGTGGTGGGCCACCTTAGTTCAAATGGTATCACAGCCTGATGAAGGCCACTTGATATCACCCAAAATGGGGCTCATTGAGACCAAAAGCATGATGGATTGGGGGATAGAGTGTGAAATGGGAGACAGTTTGGATATGTTTTACTAACAATGTCCAAAAGTAGGAAAGCATAATTAGAAAAGAAAATAGACATTTTCATATGTTTGAAAATACAGGGTATAAACGTATGGAAATAAAATGTCTGCAAAGAGCAGAACAAAATGTTCTCACAAAATACATATCATAGAACGTTCATCATGCGCACCTGTCTCTGCATGTATTAAAAAAACATGTGTGGTCATGTTTTTTAATACATGTGGACTCTTTCCATGTGGACTTCCTCTCCATATGGAAAGCGTCCACATAAGGCTCTACACGTGAAAGCACATTTATTCAGAGAGCAAAATGTCTCTAAGGGGAGAGCTAAATAACCGTGATGCAGAGACACAGCTCTCATCAGGATCTGCCTAAGGCACAGAAGGTGCCTGTTTAAATTGCAACATCAGCCTACTTTTCAAAATGATTGGGGGTGCTGCAATTTTTTTTTTTTTACAGGTGGTGCATTCCCCCCTCCCCTCCCTCTCCTCCCCCTCCCTCTGAGTTCCAGGCTCCCCTCCCAGTTCCAGACCCCCTCCCTCCCTCCCTCCCTCCGAGTTCCAGGCCCTTCCCTCCCTCCAAGTTCACGGCCTCCCTCCTAGTTCCAGACACCCCTCCCTCCGAGTTCCAGACCCCCCTCCCTCCGAGTTCCAGTCCCTCCCTCCGGGTTCCAGGCCCCCCTCCCTTCCTCCCTCCAAGTTCCAGGCCCTCCCTCCCTCCAACTTCCAGGCCCGCCCGCCCGCCCTCCCTCCCTCCGAGTTCTGAATTTTAAAAGTCATCTTACCTAGGGGTTCCGGCGGCAGCAGATAGTGAAAGGCATGCAGTCTCGGCGCTTCAGCCTTCCCTTCTCTCTCTCTCTCAGCTCTCATTTTCTGTTTCCGCAAGGGCAGGACCAGAGCTGAGAGAGAGAGAAGGGAAGGCTGAAGCGCCGAGCCTTCTCGCCTTTCACTCCTGCTGCCGAGACCCTGAGGTAAGATGACGTTTAAAATTGTGGGTGGCATGCAGGAAAGCGAGGGTAGGCACCGGGCTGGCAAAAAGAACTTCCGGTTCCGGCGAGTGAAATATTGGGGGTGCTCGAGCACCCACAGCACCCACGGAGTCGGCGCCTATGCCCCCAGTAATATCTCCATAAGGGCCTGGACCCTAATAAGAGACACCCTGGCAAGGTAAGTGTCCAGCAATGCCTACCCCCCCCCCCCCCCCCATGACAGCCCTAAGAATGTACCAGTATTGGAGATGGGCAAGGTACAGGCACTGAAGTCCCCCTCCTGTAGCAGCGCATGTAAGAGCTCCCTCACCAATCCCATTCCCTCCAGAAACTCTCCTCTCCTGCCCTCCCCTCCATCCATCCATGTCCAGCAACTCACCATTCTCCCATGCCCTATCCTCCATCCATCCATATCCAGCAAATTTCCTCTCTCCCTGCCCCCTCCATTCATCCAGGTCCAGTAATTCTCCTCTCTTCCTTGCCCTCCTATCCATGTCCAGCATTTCTCCTCTCTCTGTTCCCCTCCATTCGTGTGCATCTCCTTCCTTTGTCTTTCCTTCCCTCCAACATTTCTCCTCTCTTCCCTGCCCTCCACTCCATCCATGTCCAACATTTCTCCTCTCTTCCCTCCCCTCCATCCATGTGCATCTCCTTCCTGTCTTCCCTCCCCTCCATCCATCCATGTCCAGCAAATCTCCTCTCTCCCCTGCCCCATCCATCCATCCATGTCCAGTAATTCTCCTCTCGCCCTTGCCCTCCACTCCATGTCCAGCGATTTATCTTCTCTCCCCTGCCCTCCCCTCCCATCCATCTCCAGAGATTCTCCTCTGCCCCACCCCTCCTATCCATGTCCAACGATTCTCCTTTGCTCCCTATCCTCCCCTCCCATCCATGTCCAGTGACTTGTCTGAGCCCCCCCCCCTTTTCAGTCCCCGAGTTTGAGTTGCAACCCAACCCCACCTACCCAGCCTGAGCTCCCCAACAACCCTCCTCTCTGTTCCTGCCACCCTGCATTTAAACCTTTTATTTTAAGTCGCAGCGACGGCAGTGAAAAAAATAGCACTGAAGGCTTGCCTCCAGCTGCCTTTCCCTTCCCTCAGTGTCCTGCCCTCACGGAAGCAGGAAATGCATCATCAAAGGGCAGCAGCAGCAGCAGGCGACCCCCAACCAGTAACAGGAGCAGGTGGCCCCCAAGCAGCAGCAGGATCTGGCGGCCCCCAAGCAGCAGCAGGAGCAGGCAGCTCCCGACCAGCAGCAGGAGCAGGCAGCCCCCAATCAGCAGCAGGAGAAGGCAGCCCCCAACCAGCAGCAGGAGGAGAAGGCAACCCCCAGCCAGCAGCAGGAGTAGGCGACCCCCAACCAGCAGCAGGAGGAGCAGGCAGCACTGGAAAAGCAGCATGAGCAAGCGGGCTCAGAACAGCAGCAGCCACTGCTCGACCCACAGGAATGGGAGATGCCCAGACCCCAGGACAACCCCTGGGAGGACATGGCCCCTCTTGAGGTGGAAGCAGAGGAGGAGGAGGAGGAGGAGAACAGACATCTCCTTCCACTGCAGGACAACACAACTCCCCTACTGCAACTCCTACAGCAAGTGGCTAGCATGCAAACCCAGATGGAGCAGCAGATGGGGGCCCAAATGCTAATCCTGCTGCTGGTGGTGCAGCTCATACAAAAGTGGGCAGAACATCAGGCCCATCCTTAATAAGGGCACAGTATAATCCCCCCACACCCCCACCCCCAGTTTGCACATAGTTTTTTTAAAATACAAAAGTTTAATCGTTTTGCCATATTAGTGTCTGTGTCTCTACTTTGTGCATAATGTGTTGATGGCCTGACATACCAGGTTGACTGCACTTTTGCTGCTAAACGTACAATGCAGCCCATGGCAAAGGGTGACTGCATAAAAGAAAGGGGAAAACATCATAGAAGGGAAGGGGACTATGTAAAGGGCCCTCTGTGTGCACAAGTGTAGCATCTCACCTGCAATGTCAAATGCTGCACCAGTGGCCAAGGCACCAATGGTCACTGGTCAATGGTCACCAAAGTCGGATTTAGACGTCATATTGAAACTGCCCCTCATAGGTGCATATGTCCTTATGTTCCTTGAGAGCGCAGACACTATCCGGTCAATATTCAAAGCAATTAAAATGGCCAGGAAAGCCTTCTGCCCATTTAACTAGTTTGTGCCCAATCAGCTGCTGATATTCAGCAGCACAATTGGACAGTACCATTGAATGTGGGCACTCACCAGCTATGTCCCAAGTGGGCAAATCAGGGGTATCACAGGGAGCAGAGCCAGGAGTTATGCGGGTGCTGGCAATACTCAGTGCTGGCACCCGCATAGCTAACCAGGCACAGAGGACCACATAAAAAGCAGTCCTAACTTTACCCAGTTAGGTATGCATGTGTCAGCACTGACTATCAGCCGGCACCCACAAAACTTTCAGGTATTGGGCTGCAACCCTCCCAACTCACCCACACCAGTTCTGATCTCGTTCCCAATCCCCCCCCCCTCTCCGGTACAAAAGCAGCCCCCACCCTCTTCCAATTAAGGGAGGTCCCTCAGGCCTACTTCACTCCCCTATGGTTGTGAGTTGATGAGGGCAGACATTAACCCCACTCACTCCTGCCCCTAGCAGTTGCATAGTAGAAATGGCTGCTATGGCCTCTAACAGGAGTCTCACGGTACTACTGCTAGTACCACGAGACTCCCTCTAGAGTTCGCAATGCTCGTTTCTACTATGGAGCCACTAGGGGCAAGAGTGAGTAGGGTTCACATCTGTCCCCATAAGCCCATTGGAGCACCAGGGAGTAAGGTAGGCTCAGGGGGGCCTCCTTTAACTGAGGGGGTTGGTCCTTCTGCTGGAGGGGGATTGGAAGGGAAATAGGAGCTGGTATGGGAGATGGTTGGAGGGAGATCAGAGCTAGTGTTTGGGGGGGGGGTTGTAAGGGGGATCATGATGTGGGGAGATTGGGAAGGGGATTGGAGCTTGTACAGTGGGGGTTGAGAGGAGGAACATGCATATTCCACTAATGTAGGTCCAAGCTGATCTTCAGCTGGGACCTGCATAAGTGTCTAATGTGGGTCCTAGCTGAATATCGGCCAGGATCTGCATAAAAGCTGTCAGCCTGACCATGTGTGGTCAAATGCTGATATTCAATGCCAGTGCCCACATGCAGCCCAACATTGAATATTGGGGCCTAATTCTTCCTGCTGCGGTCAGTATTTAAAAAAACCACTGACCCCTGCCAGCTGAATATTGACCGGTATGATTTATTTCATTTATTTAACATTTATGTTCCTCTTATTCAGTAACATGATTGTTCTATTTGGCTCTAATTTTCCTCAAAGGTAGAATTACTATGGACATGGTGCTCACTCCTTCAGGTATAGAAATTCCACACTACTTTTCAGTAACAGCCAGAGGAGCAAGGGCTTGCTCAGGAGAATGGATAGAGTAATATGGAGGAGAAGGGAGTCTATCAATGGTAGGAACTGGTCTTACTAGCCCTTGGTGTAGCTATGGTTGTTTTCTCTTACAGAGCTAAGGGATGGAAGAAGGGCCTGGTGGTCTTGAAGGTGGGCAGCAGCTTGGGAGATTGTCCTAGGGGAGCCAGGGGCAGTGTTTGATGTCTGTCAGTGTAAGCACAGAGTTCAGCTAAGAATCCCTAATCATCTTCCCTCTTAAACGATATACCTGTCCTGTCAGTCTCAGAATGTTAATCATCTTAAATGTTTACATTCTAGAGTGCTGTGAAATACTTATTCATCAATGAGTAAGGAAAATAGAAAGGTGGGGCTTGAACTTAAGACTCTTGGGAGAGATCCTATTGATATCTCTTCCCCTTCCTAGGCAGAGCCAGAGAAACCAGTTCTGCCTGAGGGGAGTTTGCACAGTGCCAGAAATAAACACACTTCAAGGGTATGTGAGTAAAATCTCTAAATTGATTTGTTCTGCATATACCATGACAGCAATGAACCTCTCTCCTAAAACAGGGCATGTGGAGTGTTAGTTTCTCAAATGTACTGCTAATGTTCTCTTGTATTGTGCTTAAGAGAGCTTCCTTCTGGAGTTCATAAGATCTAATATTTATAACATATTCAGGTCTGCTTGGAGATTGTTTTTAAGAACATAAGAATAGCCATACTAGGTCAGACCAATAGTCCATCTAGCTCAGTATCCTGCTTCCAGCAGTGGCCAATCCAGGTCACAAGTACCTGGCAAGTACATTCCATGCTACCAATCTTAGGGCAAGCAGTGGCTTCCCTCAAGTCTATCTCAATAACAGACTATGGACTTTTCCTCCAGCATCTTGTCCAAACCTTTTTTAAACCCAGATATGCTAACCACTGTTACCACATCCTCTGGCAATGAGTTCCAGTGCCGATCTTAGGCAGGGGTGACAGGGGCGGTCACACAGGGCCTTGTGCTCCCAGGGGGCCTGTGGCAGCCTTAGCATCTCTCCCTTGCCCCTTGCTTCAGCCATCATTGCCATCTACTGTTCTCAATCTAACCACTTGGATCAGCTCTCTCCTACTCCTTTTCAGCTCCCTGCAGTGCTACCTTCTTCCATCCGGGCCACCGGCAGTATCAGTGAGGTAAGCACACTGCCTTCGGCGGCCCGGAAGCTTTCTCTCTGCTGCAATTTCCTGTCCGAAATGCTGCAACAGAGGGATGGCAGTGTGCTTACCTCACTGATGCTGCTGGCGGCCCACAAAATTGAAGAAGGCAGCAGTGATGCAAGGTGGAAGTAAGGGAGTGGAGGTAGGAGAGAGCTGAAGGCGATTAGATTGAGATGGCTGCTGAAACCCATGATGTTGGTCTCCCTTTCCACTCCTCCATACACCCCTCATTCCCTTACCCAAACAAAGCAAGCAAATCTATGAGCTCTATCCATGTCGTCATTCTTTATTGTTGGTAGCATTTTTATTAGACCTCACTTATACTTTCAAAGATGCCGGCTTGTGTAGCATATGGATGTACACAGAGAAAGTATTGGTTTCATCTAATTAGTTCTAAATCCTAATCATTGTGCCATTTGGAGGGGTTGATTATAGGGACTTGCTCTATTCTGATGTTTTCACCAAAACAGACATTATGAGTATCAGGTGCTTAACAATCAGACTTACTATTTATAAGTACAGTTTAGAAAAATCATTAATTAGGTTGAGACCTGGGAGCATTTAACATCTTTTTTTCCCTGTACCTACATCAAAAGAAAAAGTGGCATGTGGTAACCTGCTCATTTTGCTTTGTGGAATGCAGTGGTATATTATAAAAATGCACTTGCTTTTTTTATATATTATTATTACTATTTCACAGAGAAGGTATTGATTTCCTTTGTGCAGAACTGCCCAGAGTCAGCCTAAAAATGTGCCAATATTGTCCAGTTCAGCACACAATTAGCCGCCAAGTTCATACAATGTTAATTATGGTCAGTGGAAAATAAATCTATTGGTTCAGGCTGCTTGCTATGTAAATATTCAATCACTGTTTCATTATTGTTACCAAGTATTACATATTAAGGGCATTTGGTTTAATTCATTTTTCCAGTCCTTACATGGAGGAGTAGCCTAGTGGTTAGTTCAGTAGACTTTGCTGACAAACTGAGTTCAATTCCCACTGCAGCTCCTTATGATTCTGGGCAAGTCACTTAACCCTCCATTGCCCCTGGTACAAAAATAAGTACCTGAATATATGTAAACCACCTTGAATGTAGTTGCAAAAACCTCAGAAAGGCAGTATATCAAGTCCCATTTCCCTTCATATGGTTTTGCTTTTTAAACCCAAAGGTTTCCTATGATAGCATTGTGCTTACTTGAATTAGTTTTTCTGTACATGTTTTGCTTGATTTGTCTTTATTTAAAATAAAACATTTTAAAACACATCTTGTCAACAATGGGTGGGGCTAGGTGGGGGCAGGGAGCCCATTGAACTGGTTTGCAAAGGGCCCCGCAATTGCTAAGACCAGCCCTCATGAGATTCACAGCTTAACAATTCTTTGACTGAAAAAAATATTTCCTTCCTCCTATTTGTTTTAAAAGTTTTTAATAAAGCAAGTGGCACCCAAGATGGTGGGAAATATTTCCACATCTTTATGTCACATTTTCTTAGTCTTTGACTGTAGAAATGCCAAACCTCATTCATTAGGGGTGTGTCACACTGATTTTAATGCTCTCTCACTCTCACACTTTTTGAACCCCTTCTCTAACTCATTAACGTATATCACACTCACTTGAAGGGTCTCATGTTCACATTCTTTGAGACCCTTTTCTCATTGATCAAGCATGTATCACACAGGGGCATAGCCAGACCTCAAAGGGAGGGGGGAGCCAGAGCCCAAAGTAGTAGGCACATTTTGGCCTGCCTCCCCAATGCTGCACCCCTGCTGCTGCAGCCGCCATATGATGATACCTTGCCTGGCAGGGGTCCCCAACCCCCACCAGCTGAAGCATTTCTCCTGTGCTGGTCTCGTATTGCCTACCCTACTCTGTTCTCAGAAGTGTTGCGCATGTTCAGTTTCACTAGAATGAGCATGCATGACGAAATTAAGAAGAGAAAGGTAAGCACTGCAGCGAGACTAGCGAGGGACAAATGCTTCAGCTGGCAGGGGTTGGGGACCCCTGCCAGCCAAACCAGGGGCCCCAGAGCCAATTTGGAGGGTTCAGACCCCCATGGTCCCCTGTAGCTATGCCACTGTGTCACACTTTCTAGGTTTTGTAACCCAGAAGACCTGTCTGAAAAAAAACATTCTTTGGCTTTCAATATCATTCTTTGCTATGGTCCACCCTTAGCATCTCTGTGACTGCATTGTTTAGTACTTGCGGATATTCTCTCTGTCCATACAATGCACAGAATAATCAATTTGCATATTATCAAGCTTCTTGCTTCTCTGCTCCTTTTGATACAATGGCAGGACTGTACAAAGACCCTTTTACACTTGCTGTATGGTGGCCCTGGAACCAAAAACAGGTAACACCCTTAAGGCTTGTGTTTTATACCAGTCCCAGTTTCCCTCCAAAAGGGATCTCCTGCTACTCTCACTTCACTGGTTAGGACAGCCTGCCCTTGCTCTGGAAACTGCAAGGGTAATATACAGTTCACAGCACAATACTTTAGTACAGCCATTAGAGGTTGCTGTCATCTACCTGAAGCAGAACCCTAGAGGTCTCTAAATACACATGTACAATCTGCACATATATGTTATAAGAAATGAGTGAACTTCACTACTCTGTCAAAACACCACCCCCATACCATGCCCACGATCCACCCCTTGATGACATCACCAGATGTGATGTCACAGCCCCACCATACTCTTTGCAGATGTTTTGCTTAATTTTTTAAACATTGTATGCTTCCTAGATGAATATTGTTAGGGGCAAAATCAATCCTTGTATAAAAAGCACTTGGTTCTGTCAATAATTTTAATCGCTATTTATTTTACTGGTGCTGTACTCAACTTTTTAAAAACTTGTCTGGTTAATTGGTTGTTTACCTTTGTTCTAAGTTAATAAAGAGACATTTTTTTAAAAAAGGAAAAGAGTTTGCTTATCAGTAACTTTTTTCCACAACTCTGAAGAGCAGGGAGGAACAGCTGGGAAGGGAAAGGCTGGAGGTGAGCCCACTGGCTGTTCTGTTTTCTTCACTGCCGTTGCTGCTGAAAATAAAAGGTTTAAACGCGTGGGGGGGGGGGGCAGGCAGAAAGGAGAGGAGAAATGCTGGACATGAATGGAGGGGAGGGAAGACAGAGGAAGTAGAAGCACATGGATGGAGGGGAGGGGAGGGGAGTGAGGAGAAATGCTGGATATGGATGGAGGGTAAACTGCTGAATTTAAGGGCTGGATCGGAACACTTTGAGGGCAGATACTGAAACTCGAGGAAGGATAGGGACAGGGCTACAGATGGTAGACAGGATGCATAAGGACACAGGAGGATGGTGGACATGGTGAGTGAAAAAATATCAAATGGAAAGAAGACACAGCATAAATGGAAAGAAGACACACTGGGACCAAAGCGAATAGAAAAACTAAATGATCAGACAACAAAGGTAGAAAAAAGTATTTTATTCAGAATTTATTAATTGGAATATGTCAGCTTTTGGAAATGTGCATCTGTGATATTTTGCATGTAAGTTTCAATTTTTCTAGTATTGCTGCATGCCGAGTCTAACTTCTTGAGGTAAGTTCTTGAGGTTCAGTTTTTTTCTTCAAATTTTTTTATTTCTAGTTGCTTGTGTCATATCTGTTGTCATGTGTTTTTCATGTGTGATCAAGGTGCAGTATTTTGCTAGCGTGTAATATTTGCAGCCCTTTTTGTTTTGTTTTTTTCACTAGGTAGTGTATTGGTGTTTTAGAGCCTGGTGTAATTACAGTGCTGCCTTTCCACGCATAAGATTGTAGCTTGTCCTGTCCTTGGAATTAGTGCTGTTATGGTTTGGTAAGATTATGAGTGTGTTTTTGCACAAGTTTGTGTATAGTGTTTTGCATTGGAGTGGTTGTGTGTTGGCCTTACTGAGGTGACACCAAAACATCAGAAAGGGTTTCAGAGCCTAAATCAAGACACACTACCTCTTGAGGGATCTACATATAGAGCTTATGCATTTCTAAGGTCTTGTCACATCTCTCACTGAACCTCAGGGTTAGTAAGCCCTTGGGCCACGGCCGCGGGGCGGCAGCAGCAGGAGAATCACCCAAACACGGACAAGGCAAAACAGACGTACCAGCAAATCTAGGACTGGGACTACCAGGCAGAGACTGCAGCCGAGGCAACTCAAGCTGGAGCAGGCAGGATAGGAATTCAGCCCAAACTTCACCTCTGCTTAGCCACCGTTCCTCAAGAGTTGAGCCCCTGAGTGCAGGTAGCCGACAGGACTTACCAGACAGGGCTGGAAGGCAGAACTGCAGGAAACAGCAGCCGGCTGGCGAACAGCAGGAAACTTCCAGAAAACACACCGGGGTTCCAGGCAGGCAGCAAGCAGCAGAATAAATCAGAAAACAAGCCGGGTCAGGGCGGGCAGCAGACAGAAGAATAAACCAGGGGACAAGCAGGGTCAAAGCCAGAATCAGAAAATATCATAGCAGCACTTCAACAAACTCTCACCAAAGGAAACTCCTCTGAGGATCTCTGTTGCAAGGCAAACTAGAGACCTTCCCAGGTGGTTAATAAAGGCAGCATACAAGGGAGTTCACCAGGTACGGGTACTGCTTAGTTCCAAAAAACTCCCAAAACAATCTGGAAGGCTGGGAAACGGTAAACCATCAGTTCACAGCAGCTACCAGGTCTGACCACCGGGGGCCGAGGTGACTGAGAGCCAGGAACCTGGGCACCACCATAACAGGTCTACACTGGCATGCTATGGGAAAGGGGGTGGGGAAATACTACTGGAGAGGAAGAGGGAGTGCTGGGTAAGGAGAAAAGAAGGACGGAAGGGAGAAAGAACTGACTTTTTTGGGAATAACCATAATGTATATGTATAAGATATCTCATACATATTCATTATGGTTATTCCCAAAAAAGCCAGCTCTTTCTCACTTCCTTCCTCCATATATATATACAAATGAATATGCTAATATGCCCCACCCCATCCTTTGCCCCCCCCAAATGAAACAGTCAAACTACGCCTGTGCATACTGCCACACTTAGTGGCAGGGTGGTCGGGGGGGAGAGGTGGAGGAAGGGAGTCTGGGCAGTCTCAGAAGATATCCAAACACTTCCAGAATGCATAGATGGTGTCCAGATAACTTTCCAGGCAAATAGGGCCACACAAAGCTGTCTTATCTCAGCTGGATAACTATCTGGGTACCAGCATTAAGTATAGGCAGTACACAGATAACTTCCGGAGATCCACTGAAGACCCAGATATCCAGCACTGATAGTTGAATATGGCCCAGTGCTGAATATCAACCATAAAAAGGGTAATTTTATAAAAGGTTGCCTAGGTGAAAGTGTTTATTTGGGATATTTTATGAGGACAAATCTAAACAGAAAACATAACCATTTTTGAAACTGCACAATATCTATTTTTTTCAGGCCATTTTTGATTAAAAAACAAAATGTGCAAGTGAAAAACGTAGAAAATGAAGCCATTGGGATGTAGAAGGGGCCAGCATTTTTAGTACACTGGTCACTCAGATATCCCAGGAGAGCAATGGGGCATCCTAGGAGGTATTGCTATGGACTTCATATAAATGCTCCCAGGTACATATCTCACCCTTGCTCCCTTATCTTCTCTGCTGAGCCCTCCCAAACCCACCTAAAACCCACTACCCCCAACTGTACACCACTACAATAGCTCTTATGGGTGAAGGGGGTACAGTGGGTTTCTGGTGAGTTGGGGGGGGTCACAGTTTCCACCACGTGTAACAGGTAGGGGTAGGTATGGGCCTGAGTCCACTTGGACAGTGCACTGCACCGACCACTAGACTACTCCAGGGACCTGCATACTGCTCTAATGGACCTGGCTATAACATCTCAGGTTGTCATAGAGGCTGGTAAGTAATATTTTTATTCACATTTTGGGGGGATGGGAGGGAATCATGGATGATCCCCTTTACTCCCCCAGTGGTCTGGAGGAGTAAAGGAGATCATCCATGATTCCCTCCAGTGGTCATTAAGGGCACCTTTTTGTGCCTTATTCATTCTAAAACTTTGAAGTTTTAGCCCTAGACGTTTTCGTTTTGTTCTATTATGGTTATAAAACGTCCAAGTGGTAGGAGTGCCCTAAGCCCGCCCTAATCCTACCACTGAAACACCCTCAACATGCCCCCCCCCCCCCCCCGTGATTTGGATGCACTGCAGACGAACTGCATAGATAGACATCTGCAAAATAGGTTTTGAAAATACCGGTTTGGACATTTTGAGAGGAAAAACATCCAAATGCTGCTTTATGACACTTTTTGGATGTTTTTCTCTTTCAAAAGTGAGTCCTATAGAGGCATATGTGTCTTCATAAAATAGTCTCACTAAAGCTGGAATATAAAGTATACCCACGTATATTCACACCTGCTCAGGATTTGTTGTAAATTTATGTACTTGATATGTGTGCATATTTTATAAGCTATGTGCATACTTTGATATGTTGCCTGCACTCCACTCAGATTATACTCTGAACTTGCCTATATTGCGTGTCACATAAAAGTATGCTCCACCTTGACATCATGTGCACTTTTAATGAGTATACAGTGGAGCAATTTTAATTATAGCCTTTGGAAAAATCACCCATACTTATTTGATATATTGTCATCAGAATTAGACTAGAGTGCTTGGTGCATTATCAACAATCACAAAAACCACATTTGTCCCCAAATACAATGAATTTGCATCCCAGTGCCAATGAACTTTATAAGTTGGCAATTCATCGACCTCTGCTTTCGGCATCCTCCCTCTCTCTCCAATCACTCTGTATGGCACTTTGTGGTTCTTCTCTCTCACAGATATGTATTGGTAAGTAGAAAGCTATCATCTCTTGATAACTGTACTGGTGATATTACTGATAAATTCTCACTGCCAATATATATTTATGTTTAGGGGTGTGTATTTGAGAGCATACATTTGATACATGTGGGCACCTAAAAGATGAAAGTACATACAAGTCATATGCACGTTGTAAAAGGTCTCTCCGTCTGGCCCAGTCCGGGAAGGCCTTACCACACCACCGGCCCAGAGCTTGCGTTTCCTCCTTTACTTTTCTTTATTCAGCAGGCCTTTTTGGGTTTTCAAACAAAACACCCTTCAATATTCAGGCTGTTCCAGACACAGTATAATTACTGCCCAGCTTGACTCAGCACCGTTCCATATAGCCAGGCTGTACTAAATCCAGTCCAATTACAGTCAGGCTTTTCTCCCCTCAGTTTATTATAGCCAGGCTGTTCAAAACACAGTCCCCATTTACAGCCAGGCTTTTCTCAACTGAGTTCAATATAGCCTGGCTGTGCTAAACACAGTCCAAAATACAGCCAGGCTTTTCTCCACTCAGTTCAATATAGCCAGGCTGTTCAAAACACAGGCCCCATTACAGCCAGGCTTTTCTCAACTCAATTCAATAAAGCCAGGCTGTGTTAAACACAGTCCAAAATCCAGCCAGGCTTTTCTCCACTCAGTTCAATATAGCCAGGCTGTTCAAAACACAGTCCCAATTACAGCCAGGCTTTTCTCAGCTCAGTTCAATATAGCCAGGCTGTTCAAAACACAGTCCCAATTACAGCCAGGCTTTTCTCAACTCAATTCAATATAGCCTGGCTGGGCTAAACACAGTCCAAAATACAGCCAGACTTTTCTCCACTCAGTTCAATATAGCCAGGCTGTTCAAAACACAGTCCCAATTACAGCCAGGCTTTTCTCAGCTCAGTTCAATATAGCCAGGCTGGGTTAAACACAGTCCAAAATACAGCCAGGCTTTTCTCCATTCAGTTCAATATAGCCAGGCTGTTCAAAACACAGTCCCAATTACAGCCAGGCTTTGTGCGGGCTCAAAGCCTCGGGTCCCACCCTCTTGGTCAGCCTTACTCTCCTGACCTCCTCCCGCATGACCCGGGCATTCCCCCTATACCTCCTGCTCGGGCTGCCTCAGAGCCAAGAGTTCCATCGGTTCTTCTGAGACATTCTCTGGCTCCTCTTGCTCCATGGCCTCCTCTTCCTCCTCCTCCCCTCTCTCTGGAGCCCAGTCCATTTTCTCCTCCCCCCACCCCTTTTCCAGCTGATCTCTCTTTTCCTCATTAACCGGGCTAGGCTCTTTTTTCTTCCCCCCCCACCCGGTTCAGCCACCTCCTCCACCAGGGTGGTGACTCAGCTTTTCCCCTTTTCTGGCAGCCCTCTTCTGGAGCTTCTTGGTTTTGCACCCTATTTCTCCTTACCCGGGGTTCTCCTGGGGCTTTCTGGGAGTTGTAGTTTCTTATTGGTATGTCCCTCTTAGGCAAAACAGGAGCCCCCCTTAGGTCTTCCCTCCTACCCTCCAGCTCTCTTTTCCCCTGTAGGAAGCTGGGGTTCCTCTCCACCCTTTTCCTTCCTTCATACTCTTTACAACGTACATATATCTATGAATTAATGTGCAAATAATCAATTTGCACAGAGAGAAAAGTTCTTGTATGCATACATGTACAAAAATATGTATGGAAATACCTAACATCAAATACAAGAAAATCACAAACACATAGTTAAAATTGAACACTAACTGAACTTTTTTTGGCCATGCACACCCCTCTTTAGTTTTGGGACATTATTTATTCCCATTCTCTTATGGTAATGTTATTAGTTTTAATCTAGACCTGTTGTAAAAGTACAGAACTTAATTCTCCAGTCTTCAATGGACAATCAGAATTTCATACATTTTTCATACATTCCTATCCGCCTGTCATTGCTTGTCTTCTGCTGACTCATTTCACTGCCTTTAAGCATGACAGTTGTAATGTCCCAGCTGAACACTTCAAGAGTTCAAATAAAGATTCTTAGAATTTTTCTCTTTCAGTTTGGACCAAAATGTTTCTTTCTCCTTTTTTAGATTTGCAGACGATAATATTATGTAAATGTCATAAACCTTTGTTCACAGCCACCTGGGGTTTTCTTCCTATTTAAAATCCTTCTCCCCTCCATCCTTCATTAAGCTTTCCCACTGCAGTGACAATGCTTGGCCCAATGCCACAGATATCCAGAAAACCCCCCCCCAACCAAAACCACTGGTAAAAGTATACTTCTCCTCCAATTCGACATGTCGAGCGCATTCAACATGGTCAACCACAATATACTACTAAGACTCCTTGGTCACTTCGGGATTGATGGAAATGTACTTAACTGGATAAAAGGGTTTTCTAACCACTAGAAATTACCAAGTAAAATCAAACTCAAACATACCACCGCGGAAAGCTACCTGTGGAGTACCATTATCACCAATACTCTTCAACATGATGATGATCCCACTGGCAAAGTCCCTATCCAACCGAGGCCTCAACCCATTCATCTATGCAGATGACGTCACAATCTACATTCCCTTCAATCATGACCTAACAGAAATAACCAATGAAATCAATGATGACTTGAACATCATGGACTCCTGGGCAAACTCATACCAATTGAAACTGAACACTGAAAAAACACACTGCCTCATCCTCTCATCTCAACATAACAAGTACAAACCCACATCCATAAACACCCCAGAACACACCCTCCCTACCTCAGACAGCCTAAAAATACTCGGCATCATAATCGACCATAACCTTACCCTTGAGAGCCAAGTAAACTCCGTAATAAAGAAAATGTTTTACTCAATGTGGAAACTCAAACGAATAAAACTTTTCTTCCCAGGGAAATGTTTCGAAACCTAATGCAATCAATGGTCCTAAGCCATACAAATTACTGCAACGGAATCTATGTGGGATGTAAAGAACAACTCACAAAAAAACTCCAGACCACCCAAAACACAGCAGCCAGGCTGATATTTGGTAAAACACGCTTCGAAAGCGCTAAACCCCTCCAAGAAAAGCTACACTGGTTCCCAATCAAAGAATGGATCATCTTTAAAATCTGCACCTTGGTCCACAAAATTATCAACAGCATAGTCCCAGAATACATGACAGACCTCATAGATCTACCAACCAGAAACAGATTCGCATCATCACGATCATACCTTAACCTACATTACCGAAAGGACTGAAATACAAAACAATTTATGCATCCAGCTTCTCCTACCTAAGCACACAACTATGGAATGGACTCCCTAAAGCTGTGAAAATAATCCATGACCATTTGAACTTCAGGAAATCATTAAAAACCACCCTCTTCAAAAAGGCATACCCCACCGATCCAATGTAAATCCCCACACCCAGCAACACAACACAACTATGATCGTACTGGACAATATACAATCTTCATCCCTCCCATCCTCATGGTGCCTGATACACACCTCCCTCATTTCGACCGCAATATAACCTGTATTTGTTATCAACCGACTGGCGAACGCCTGTACGATACAATGTAAGCCACATTGAGCCTGCAAATAGGTGGGAAAATGTGGGTTACAAATGTAACAAATAAATAAATTATTTTATATATATGCTATTGTAACCTGTTTAAATTTTTTAGATCATGTGGGATATAAATATTTTAAAATAAGTAAATTATAAAAGTGTCTGTTTCAGACAGGACTTTACATGAGGGAGTTTTTAGGGAAAAAATCCTAATACTACGCAAATCGCTCCCTCTGTGTTCCTCTAGTATAGATGATTTCCTCATTGACCTTGCCCCACCATATGGCCACTTTCCAGCTGATCGCTTTTGGACTACCTTTGACCCGGTTACAACTGAGACGGTCTCCCAAGCCATCAGCAAATTTTCAAAACCCACTGCAAATTGGATAGCTGCCTAAATTACTTACTAAAATCAGCGCCAGAGTGTTTTATTGCTGACTTCATGTCCTATCTGAACTTCATGCTCCAGCAAGGACTCTTCCCCTATGATCATGGTTGCATTCTCCTTACACCAATCCCTAAAGATCTGAAGTCCAAACCTAGCATTAGATCTAACTACCGCCCTGTTGCAACAATCCCATTGTTAGTCAAGACTATGGAAAGCATGGTCAATATGCAGCTCACTGATTATTTGGATAAATTTTCCATTCTCCATGCCTCCCAATCCAGGTTCCGGTCCCAACATAGTACCGAGACGGTACTGGTCACACTCCTATCCAACTTCAAGAAGGAAATATCAATTGGGAAAAACATCTTACTTCTACAATTTGATATGTCCAGCGCTTTTGACATGGTTGACCACAGCCTCCTTCTTACTTTATTGGCTGAATTTGGTGTTGGAGGAAATGTTTTAGAATGGTTTAGAGGATTTCTCTCCTTTCGGTCATATCAGGTTAAAGTCCATTCCTCTATTTCGCCACCCTGGAGATCTCAGTGTGGAGTTCCTCAGGACTCCCCCCTGTCACCAACCCTATTTAACATTATGATGACTCCACTTGCAACGGCCTTATTCAACCATGGCCTGATGATGTAACTATCTACATTTCCTTCAGATCTTCCTTAACCGAAATCTCAGACGCAATTCAGAACAGTTTTGCCATCATGGTCAATTGGGCAAATGCATTTAAGTTCAAGCTTAACAAGGAAAAAACCCAATGCCTCATTCTGTCCTCCCAGTTTAATAAATCTATCCCGAGCTTGATTGCTGCGCTGGACTACTCCCTCCCTATCGCAGATAGCTTGAAGTTGCTCGGTGTTATTCTGGATTCCCACTTGTCTCTCGACCTTCAAGTAACATCTATTACGAAAAGAATGTTCCTCTCCATGCGATCACTTAAATGCATCAAGCAATTCCTACCATGTGACCTATTCTGGACTCTAATCCACTCTCTAGTATTGAGTCATTTCGACTACTGCAATGGGATTTATACCGGCTGCACAGAACACATCCTAAAGAAACTCCAGACGGCGCAAAATACGGCAGCGAGATCAATATTTGATAAATCAAGGTTTGAAACAGCAAAACCCCTTAGAGAGAAACTTCACTGGCTTCCGATAAAAGAGCGTATCAAATTCAAAATCTGTGCTCTAATCGTTTATGGGACAGCTCCAGCTTATATGTTCAGCCTGATTGACCTCCCTTCCAGGAATTCCAAAAAGTCTTCTCGTACCTATCTCACTCTCCACTATCCTAGTTGCAGGAATCTGAGATACAAATTGCTCTTCTCCTCCTCCTTCTGCTTTGTGAGTCCTCGTTACTGGAATGCTCTACCATCTACATTAAAGGAGATTACTGACCACAATCTGTTCAGACTTATCTATGTGCTAAATCATACTCTTCTATTATTTAACCTCCTACCGGCCCTTGTGTGTACCTCCTGTTGTTTGCTCCCCTCCCAAGATGTTCCTTATTCTGTATTCCGACCTTGAATTTGTATGATGTTCTTTTCATAAATGTTGTTAGCCACATAGCGCCCGCCATGGTGGGAATCTGTGGGATATAAATGTTCTAAATAAATAAATAAAAATTAAGTCATTCTCCTTAATCTCCATGGTTTATTTCCACTTCCAAAATGAAAGCAATAATGGGGTCTTTTACTAAGGCGCAGTCACGTTTTTAGCACACGTTAAAATTGGGCGCGCACTAAACGTTAGAGATGTCCATAGGAATGCATTGACATCTGTAACGTTTAGTGCGTACCTATTTTTAGCGCGCACTAAAAACATGAGTGCACCTTAGTAAGAGACCCCCAAAAATTGCAGCCTTATTAATTGGTAGCACTTACACGTTTGGGTTTGGAAAAGAAGACAGCTAAACACGGAAGCAGCACAACTTATGTGTAGAAGTTGCAGTATTAGCACTTTGATGGGGAAGCTGCTAAGATCATGCTTTCCTTTTTATCCATGTGTATGCTTCTAAAATGGCTGCTTCCACTATACATGCTGGTAAATACATGTTATCTTCTGCATGTATTTTAGATAATGTTCTGCGTCAGTCAAGCCTTTTCTAAAATGCTACTGGAATTTGGTACATCCCTACCTAGATGTCTACAGTCTGATCTCCAAATTCTATGTAAATCTAGGCTCATGATTTGTAAATTGAGCCTAGTCTCTTCACATGTTGTGCACTGTCACTGGTCCACCAGATCAGTCCTCAGTTTTAAAAAATGAGAAAACTACACATTCATAGATGTAATGGGGCTACAAACAGGACTAGATCAGTTTATTAAACTTAATCTTAAGCTTGTACACCATATCCCTGGTTCATCAAAGGATCAACCAACATGGTTTATTACAGATTAGAAAGTACACAACCAAATACAACCTAGAAATATACTTCAAAAACTTTAATTGTGACCCTGATTCCAACTCTGTGTGGTGGTGGGGACTCTGGTAGGCTACAAGTCATCCACTGTTATCTCTTTCCTTAAACTCCAATAAAGAGTGGGGAATGTGAATAATGGAATGCAAAGAAGGCAAAGGGTTCTGCATTTCAGAGAAATGACGGGAGGAAAAGCATCACAAAGGTCTGTCTGTCACACACATGTCAACTCAGGTGTGCCACCTTTTCTATTTATGTAATATTATGTCTGAATGTGTGTTGTGGTACCTGTTTGCTGGCCTAATTCCTACCTTGGAATCTGCTAGGCAGTGGGTGTGGCCTTCTTTATTTAGATTTATAATTTACCTTTCCACTAATGCTCAAAGTAGTATACAGCAAATTAAATTATCACATAGCATTATCAAAACCATATAAAAACTATCATCTTAAAACAAGAACAAAGTAAAAGAATAAAAATGTAACAAAAGTAAAACTCAGTGGAAACTGATTATATTGCAATATATCAATCTTTGGAATTCATAAAGTTATCAATTGATTATACTTCTGAACCCAAGAATCTAAGAAGTCCTTTTACAAAGTTGCAGTAAAAAGAGGCCTTATCATGCCCTTACACGAGTCTTTCGCTTGTAATGTAGATGCACTAACTGGTTAGTACAAGAACCCTCACGTTTGCCCATGACACACCACTTCAAAAAAGTTTTGAAATATTCTTAGTGCATGGCTAGCACACACAAATTTCAGAGTTACCACAGGATACCTGAGTGCATCCTGCGACACTCCATTTTTAACTGTGTTACATGTGCATTAGCACCTAATACAGATTAGTAAATGGGCCCCTCATTCCCTGGACAAATTCAACATAAGCCCATAAAACAAATCAGCAGATTTCTAAAAGTCATAAGATCATTTGTTAAATAAATAATATTTTAATAATAGTGCCTGCAAAAAGGTGGTATATAACAAAAGAAAGTGCTCAATTACAGATTCCTATCAACTTTACATCTTTCAAAGGAAGAACACACAGACAGGCCACATTTATAATCTCAAAGAATAGACCAAACCATTTCACATAGAAGAAATTTTCAGTTAATGTTCATGACTTTTTCCCTCCAATTTTCAAACATTTTTTTCTGTTCATTTCAAACTTACATATGTCCAATTTAGATTGTAAGCTCTGTTGAGCAGGGACTGTCTTTTTCATGTTGATTTGTACAGCGCTGCGTAAGTCTAGTAGCGCTATAGAAATGTTTAATAGTAGTAGTAGTAGTAGTAGTAGTATTGCCATACTGGGACAGACCGAAGGTCCATCAAGCCCAGCATCCTGTTTCTAACAGTGGGTACCTAGCAAGATTCCAAAAAAGTACAATACATTTATGCTGTTTATCCTATAATAAGCAGTAGGTTTTCCCCAAGTCCATCTTAATAATGGTATATGGACTTTTCCTGTAAGAAACGATCCAACCCTTTTTTAAACCCCGCTAAGCTAACTGCTTTACCACATTCTCTGGCAATGAATTCCAGAGTTTAATTACATGTTGACTGAAGAAATATTTCTCCGCTTTGTTTTAAATTTACTACTTTGTAGCTTCATTGCGTGCACCCTAGTCCTAGTATTTTTGGAAAGAATAAACAAGCAATTTGCATTTACCCTTTCCATTCCACTCATTATTTTATAGACCTCTATCATATCTCCCCTCAGCCGTCTTTCTCCAAGCCAAAGAGCCCTAACCACTTTAGCCTTTCCTCATAGGGAAGTCGTCCCATCCCCTTTATCATTTTCATTGCCCTTCTCTGTACCTTTTCTAATTCCACTGTCTTTTTTAAGATGTGGTGACCAGAATTGAACACAATATTTGAGGTGCAACCGCACCATGGAGCGATACAAAGGCATTATAACATCCTTTTTGTTTTCCATTTCTTTCTTAATAATACCTAACATTCTATTTGCTTTCTTAGCCACTGTACACTAAGCAGAGGGTTTCAACGTATCATCAATGATGACACCTAGATCCCTTTCCTGGTCGGTGACTCCTAATGTGGAACCTTGCATTACGTAGCTATAATTTGGGTTCCTCTTTCCCACATGTCAATAATTTTTTTAAACATGTGTTAGAACTTTGTAGCAAGTTTAAATCTGTAGGTTAATGTGCATTAAATCAATTTTTGTGCACACTAAGGGGCCCTTTTACTAAACTACGGTAAAAGGGGCCCTGCACTGGCAGCGGTGGCTGTTTTTGCTGCACACCAGGGCTCCTTTTCACTGCAGCAGGTAAAAGTGGTCAAAAAGGAAATGGCCATGTGATAAGTTCGCACTTGCCATGCAGACATTTCGGTGGGGGGGGGGGGGAAGCACTTATAGCCACCGCTTGGTAAAAGGGTCCCTTAATCACTTCACTCATCGTTCCCATTTCCATATCATTAGTAAATATGTATAGTACCAGTCCTATTACAGATCCCTAGGGCTCTCCACTATTTACCTTCCTCATCTGAGAAATGGCCTCTGTTTTATATCTTTTAAACAGTTTCCAATCCACACAGAACTTTGCCTTCTATCCTATGGCTTTTTAATTTTCTCGGGAATCTCTCATAAGAAATTTTGTCAAATGCTTTCTGAAAACCTAGATACATCAACCAGCTCACTTGTATCCACATGTTTATTCACTACTTCAAAGAAATGAACATGGATAAGGCAAGATTTCCCTTGGCTAAATCCATGTCGAGTCTGTCCCATTAAACCATATTTGTCTGTGCATATAATCATTTCTATCATTTTGCCCGGCACTGACATCAGACTTACTGGTCTTTAATTTCCCAGATTACCCCTGGAATCATTTTTAAAAATTGGTATTAATGTGGCTACCCTCTAGTCTTTAGCTACCACTGACAATTTTAATTTCAAGTTACATATCACTAATAGTAGATCAGCAATTTAATGTTTGAGTTCTTTCAGTACCCTGGAGTGTATACCATCTGGTCTAGGTGATTTACTACTATTTAACTTGTCGATGTAACTCAGTACTTGATGGTTATATCTTTAGTTGTGACTTTTTTATATGGTAGAAATTAATACAATTTGAGAAGAAAAAGAATTAGATCAGATAGTTGTATATCTAGAGGGGCATAATCGAACGTCGCCGGCCAAATAGATCGCCAGCGATCTATGTTGGCGGTGGCGCTACAGCTGGTCGGAACCATATTATCGAAAAAGATGGCCGACCATCTCTTTTTTTCGATAATACGGTTTAGCCCGGCCAAATGCCATGGAGTTCGCCGGGTTTGAGATGGCCGGGTTTGTTTTTCAGCGATAATGGAAAGTTATGTCGGCCATCTCAAACCCCGGCCAAATTCAAGGCAATTGGCTGTGGGAGGAGCCAGCATTTTTAGTGCACTGGCCCCCCTGACATGCCAGGACACCAACCAGCCACCCTAGGGGTCACTGCGCTGGACTTCAGAAAAGCTCCCACGTGCATAGCTCCCTTACTTTGGGAGCTGAGCCCCCCAAACCCACTACCCACAAATGTACTGCACCCACTAATATTGTTCCAGGGACCTGCATAGAGCCTCTAGGACTTATTGCTGCTTTATAACTTTGGCACACCAGTTCACACCTGAAGACTAATCTCTCTGAAAAAGTCCTTTCTTGAAATAGGCACGTTTACTCACAGTTAACTGCAGATCAGAGGTTGTGCCCACTGGCAAAGAGTCCCCTGGTACTAAGATTAGCAGTAGGTCAGAGCTGGCACAATGGTGTACAATGCCCTCTTTCAGCACCATGCAAGGTAAGAACTACGTTCTCTAACGTGGGTAACACAGGAAAGGGAACTAAAACTGGCTTACAAAAATGGCCACTACCGCATGGACCAGGGGCATAGCCACGGGTGGGCCTGGGTGGGCCCAGGCCCACCCACTTTCCCTCCAGGCCCGCCCAGGCGCCAATTCACATCCTTCGCTCGCTGCTTCTCCCCAGGCTCCGCTTCGCTGCATCGCTCAGCATTCTTCTTCTCGCCTGTCGCGCGGTGCTGCCATTCATGCTCTCCCCTGCCGCGTCTATCCGGTCCTAACAGGAAGTGCATCAGAGGACCGGATGGACGCGGCGGGGGGGGGGGAGCGCGGCTGCCTGTGTGAATGCCTGCGCAGCGTGCAGCGTGGCAGGCGAGAGGAAGAGTGCAGGGAGCGACGATCATGCGGCGAAGCGGAGCCTGGGGAGAGGTGCGCATAGCTACATTTGGTGCTCACTCAGCCAAGGTACCGGGCAGGCAGCGGAGCAGAGGGAGAAATCTTGTTTAGTGGGAGGAGAGGGAGAAATGCTGCCCGGAGGGAGAGGGGGATAGGGACAAGAGATATGGGGTGGATGGAGAAGGAGAAATGTTGCATGGAGGGGGAGGGAGAACACAGGGAGAAATGTTGGACACAGGTGAAGAGGAGGGAGAGATGGTGCATGAGGGTGGAGGGAAGGAAGAGAGAGAGAGACAAAGGGGTAGAGGGGGACAAGAAAGGGAGAAATCTTGTATATGGGGCTGGAGGGGAGGGAGAGATGGTGCACGGAGAAGAGAGGGAGAAATGTTGGGCATGACAGTGGATGGGAAGAAGGGAGACGCTGTATGGGTGGAGGAGAAAGACATATTGAACCTGGGGCACAAGGGAGGGGGAGACAGAGATGGTGGACAGTGGGAGAGAAACAGAAATGTTGGACATGGTGGAGGAAGGAAGAGAATGCTGCATGGGAAGGAGGGGGAAGACAGCTATTGGATCTGGGGTACAAGGGAGGGGGAAAGAAGGATGTGGACAATGGGAGAGAGGGGGAGATGTAGGACATGGGGTTGGATGAGAGGCAGGGGAGATTCATAGGAGAGGGGAGAGAGGGAGATATTGGATCCAGGAGCAAATGAGAATGATGGAGAGATGCCAGACAATGGGAGGAAAGAGAGAGGGAGAAATGCTGGACCATGGGGAGGAGAGAAGGGACAGGGGTGGAGAGAAGAGAAGGGATAGGGAGCTAGAAGGGTGGATGGAGGAAGATGCTGGGAATGGTGGAACCATGTGGGAGATGCTGGAGGGGGCGGAGGAAGAGGGTGGCAAGGAAATGGATGAGAGGATAGTGATTACAGAAGATAGAAATATAGTAATGGGGAGTAGATTAAAGATGAAAGGGAATGGCTGGAGAAGGAGTGAGTTGGGTAATGGGAGAGCTAGTGGGTGAGAGAAGAAGATGACGATCTGATAGGCAGCTGTAAAGTAAAAAGAAGGAGAAAGGCGAGGAAAGAGAGTAAAATTTGAGTGACAGAGAGGCAGAAAATAAAAAAAAAGAGGAAGCAGCTAAAAAGGATATGATCAGTATGTCGGAGGTAGATGTAGTGAGGGAATAGACAGTAGAGAGGAGAAAAGACAAATGCACAGCAGTCACTTGAAGGAGAATTAGTAGACGCCAGGAAATTAGAAGCAACATAATGGAAAAATAAAATGTCCAGACATCAAAGGTAGAAAAAAAGCATTTTATTTTGAATGTTTAAATGGAATATGCTAGCTTTGTGAAAAGTGCATAGCAAATGTCTTTGCATTGTGTTCAGTACAAAGGAAATGCATTTTTGTTTTTATTTCTTCAGGGTTGTAGTACATGTTAAGTTTAACTTCTTGGTTCTCACTTCAATTTTTGTGTAAATATTTTTATTTCTAACTTGTGATCCCTTGTTCTGTTTTTGGTGAGGGTCTGTCAGTGTGATAGTAATGGCAGGTACAGAAATCGGAAGGGAGGCAGGGAAGAGAGGGGATTGGAGAGAGTGTCCTCCTTTATTTTCTGACCTGGGCCAGAGCATGTCTAACACTGGCCCTTACCCTTGCTTTATAGCTGGTGGGGCTCCCCAAGCATCCATCCTCCAAAGGCAGTCAGAACTCCCTTCTACCAAGCTCTGCAGTTGGCAACAGCATCTTTGAGTTACTGACAACTAAGGATGCAAGGGGTGCCAGCTTCAGCCGCTTAGGGATGTTGCTGCTGCCTGCCAAGCTTGGTAAAGGGAAGTTCTGGCCACTTTCAGAGGAAGGCATCAGCTGACAGAGTTTGAGGATCCTCATTAGCTAAAGTATTTATATTTTGAGGTGAAGGTAGGGCGAGGCAGAGAAACGTTTGTGCCACCCACTTTGGGCTCAGGCCCACCCAAAATTGGTTTTCTGGCTACGCCACTGGCATGGACTACAACAGGAAACAAAACAGGGCACACTCTGACCCAGTTAGCAGGGGGGGAAAAGCACCAGGGGAGTAGAGCCCAGTACCCTACACCCACCACAATGCATTGCTAATGTGACTCTGCAGGGCACCTAACAGAAAAGGTGTCACACTCACCCAAGAGCCACATCGCAACCAGGGAAAGGCTGTCGGAGGATACAACACATTCTGCTGTCATGGAGGTGGGTACGGCATTTGAGGCTGGCATATAGGCTGGCAAAAAAGGTTTTTAGTTTTATTTTTTTAGTTTGGAAGGGGATTGGTGACCACTGGGAGAGTATGGGGAGGTCATCCCCCATTCCCTCCAGTGGTCATCTGGTCAGTTGGGGCACCTTTTTGAGGCTTGGTCGTGAAAATAAAAGGACCAAGTAAAGCCGGCGAAATACTGCTTAACGCCGCTTTTTTTTCCATTATCGACGAAAGCCCGCCATCTGGTAGCCACACCCATGTCTGCCCATGTCCCGCCCTCGCTTATCTACCGATACGCCCCCTTGAACTTTTCGCCGGTGAAGCGACGGAAAGCAGCGATGCAGTCATAAATGCCGCTTTCGATTATACCGATTTCGCCACTTTTAAAAAATCGCCGGCCATCTCCCGATTTGTGTCAGAAGATGGCCGGCGATCATTTTCGATTATAAGCTGGCTAGGTACTTTGCTTGCTTTTGCCATGTGAATGGAAACCATAGCTTTAGTTCATTTTGAGGGGCATAATCGAACGGAAACGCCTATCTCCATGGGCGTTTATCTCCGAGAACGGGTCCGTGAAGGGGCGGGCCGAACCATATTTTCGAAAAAATGGACGTTTTTGAGCTGGGCGTTTGTTTTTTTTAGCGATAATGGAAACTAAAAACGCCCAGCTCAAAAACGTCCTAATCCGAGCCATTTGGTCGTGGGATGGGCCACGATTCGTAGTACACTCGCCACCCTGATATGCCAGGACACCAACTGGGCACCTTAGGTCAGTGCAGTGGACTTCAGAAAAAGCTCCCACACGCATAGCTCCCTTACCACGGGTGCTGAGCTCCCAACCCCCCTCCCCCAAAACCCACTACCCACAAATGTACAACACTAAAAGTGCTCCAGGGACCTGCATACACGCAGGCCTCTAGGATGGTTGCTGCTATATAACATTGGCACACCAGTTGACACCTGAAGACTAATCTCTCCAAAAACGTCCTTTATTGGAATAACCGCGTTTACTCACAGTTAACTGCAGATCAGAGGTTGTGCCCCACTGGCAACGAGTCTCCCTGGTACTGAGATGAGCAGTAGGTCAGAGCTGGCAGAATGGTGTACAATGCCCTCTTTCAGCCACATTCAAGGGAAGAACGAAGTTGTCTAACGTGGCTAACACAGGAAAGGGAACTAAAACTGGCTTACAAAAATGGCCACTACCGCATGGACTACAACAGGAAACACAACAGGGCACACTCTGACCCAGTAAGCAGGGGGAAAAGCACCATGGGAGAAGAGCCGACCAACTACCAACATCGTGAGACTATAACACAAGCTAATGAAATCACGGAGCCCAATACCCTACACCCACCACAATGCAATGCTGATGTGACCCTGTAGTGCACCTGAGAGCCACATCTGACCCAGGGAAAGGCTGTGACAGGATCGAACACATTCTGCTGTCATGGAGGTGGGTACGGCATTTGAGGCTGGCATACAGGCTGGAAAAAAAGTTTTTAAAGTGGGAGTTTTTTGGTGGGAGGGGGTTAGTGACCACTGGGGGAGTCCGGGGAGGTCATCCCCGATTCCCTCCAGTGGTCATCTGGGCAGTTGGAGCACTTTTTTGGGATTTGTTCGTGAAAAAAAAAGGGTCCAAAAAAAGAGACCCAAAATTGCGGTAAAAATGCATTTTTTTTCAATTATCAGCTAAAGACGCCCATCTCTCCTCGGCTGATAACCACGCCCCAATTCCGCCTCCACCACGCCTCTGACACGCCCCCCGTCAACTTTATTCATTTCTGTGACGGAGTGCAGTTGGAAACGCCAAAATCGGCTTCGATTATACCGATTTGGGCGCCTTTGCGAGACAAACGTCTATCTCCTCCCGATTTAGGTCGCACTATAGGCATTTTTCTCTTTCGAAAATAAGCTGGTTTGTGTATCTTCTGGAATGTTTATTGGCAAAACCATAGATTTATTAGCATTAAGTTTGTATCCTGATGCATAACTGTATCCTGTGACAACCACGTATGTTTCTTTCCTGTATATTTGTTCTTTTTCTTTCCTACCTCATATTGACTTGTAAACAATTTTACCTTGCCAAACAATAAACATGAAGTAAAACAAAGAAGAAAAATAATTAGTTCAGCAAATGAGGAGAAACAACTTGCAAATGTATGTGCAAGTACAGGGGAAAATACAAGTGTTACTCCAGTAACCATTCATTGATCAAAATTGGACACACAAATAAATTGTTAAGGAGAGATGAACTGAACCTAAGAATTGAAAGCTTTAGCCCAAGACATTTGATTAAGGATGAAATGGTTCACAGCAAGCATAGAAAAAAAATGTTATAACACACATCTGTAGAAAGAGCTGTAAACCATTGCTCGTCTATTAGCTGCCTGCAGAGTTCTGATGCAGAAACAATTTCTATACAGAAAGACAAAATAAGGTGGCACATCTCACCCATTGAAAACTTTGCAAACATTACAACATTGCTGTGCCAGAAAAGCATGGGGACAATAAAGAGGCTGTGATTACTTGGGACATCTCCATTTCGACTGATAAAAAGTTGGATACAAGGAAAAAAAACACCAGAATGGCATTGACCATAATGTTAATCGTATGGAGAGATCCTCAAGTATCAAAAATTACAGTCAGAGTTTAGACCAGAGTCACAGATTTCTGCTTGTAGGAATTGGAAGCAGAAGGGCTTATGGGAGCTGGGATAGGTTTGGGAGGATGGGGAACTTCTCACCTTTGAGGAAGTGCAAGAGGAGTATGGGATTCCAACCTCCAATGCTTTCCAATATCGCCAACTAAGGGATTTTCTCTTACGTCAAGCAAAAGATGAGTTGTGCCTAGAGAAACACAATTAGAGCGGGCAATGGCTAGTGGAGGTGGTAGAGGGCGGTACATCTAGACTATACAAGGTACTCTTGCTACAATCACGGCCATTCTATACTATACACACAAGTGGGAAAGCATAATAGGGGGCTCCTATGAATATTGCATGTGGGAGAGGGTGTTCGCGTTTTTGCTTAAGGTGTCAATTTCTAATGCTCTTGTAGAAAATGGATACAAAATATTATACTGCTGGTACTACACTCCACAGAGACTAGCCAAAATGTTTAAAGGGGGGTCTCCCCTCTGCTGGCGTCAATGCGGAATGGAAGGGGATATGGCGCACATCTGGTGGGCTTGTCCACAGGCTCAACAATACTGGACCAGAGTTGTGAAACTGATTGTTAGCATAATGAAATGTGTTTTTCCCTTGAAAATTGAACATTGCCTTTTACATGTACGGCCTCAAGGAAGCAAAAAACATGGGTTTCAACTGGCCACACAGATATTGGTAGCCAGCAAATTGGTGCTGGCAGCGGCATGGAAACAACAGACCTTACCGGGGCTACGGGCGATCCTGAGGAAACTGGACTACATCCAGTTGATGTCTAAGTTGACTGCAATGCGATTGGGCCATCTGATCCCCTACCATCAGGTTTGGGATCCCTACACAGAATGGTTGGCGCAGCCTGACCCTGCTTTGCTAACTCTTTAGGAGAATGGGAGAGGGAGGGGGAGGGGGGAAACCTATAGAGAGTTCATGTCAAGCAGAAAATGTTATAATTTGTATTTGAAACACATTCAGATGTATATCTGCAGTTTATTTGTATGTTCTGTTTCAATTCAATAAACTCTTTAAAATAAAATAAAATAAAATAATTACAGTCAGAGACCAAGAAAATGTGGCAGAAAGACACAGAAATATTATCAATTGTTTTGGGTGCCAGAGGCTTGATTAAAAGGAATTTCAAGCACAACTGGATATTTTGCCTAAACACTTTACATCTTATGAACTCCAGAAGGAAGCTCTCTTTGGCATGATGCAGGTACTATAGTAAGTGTTAGCAGTAAATTTGAGACTGAGATCATACTCCACATACCCTAGCTTAGGAATGATGCTCATTACTGTCATGGTATGTGCAAAACTAACCTATTTGGAGACATTGTGCACAGGACCAACCACTAATTAACATGTCATATTTCCAGCATACAAAGCATGACTTAACTGCTTATCTATTTGGGTGTGACATTTTGATACCAGGCAATGTTTTAATCCTATGTGTTTACAACATTAATGAAAACTTTACTGAATATGCACTGCAAAGGATTTCCTGGTTTCAGTGGATGTCTTAGGTTTCACACAGGCAGTTAATAGGCTTTCCTGAATTGCAGGTCATTTACTCAACCTTATTTTGAAAACTTTGATGTGAAGGTTGAAAGGATCCACTACATATGCCTAATATCATAATTAGATAAGAGGAAAAATGGGGAGCTGCAGAATAAATACACTTGGAGTTCAGTAAGAGAACTTTAACCTCTATGTGGAAATGGATAGGAAGCCTGCAAAATGACTTCAGAAGAGGAGTTATGAAAGAGCAGTGACACTAATGGAAGATAAGCCTTGCAGCTGAATTTTGAATAGAGTCATGTGGACACAGAGAGACAAATGAGGAATATCTTGCAGTACCTAAGTGAGAGATGAGAGTGTTCAGAATGAAAGCAACTGATTTTGATGATGTTATAGAGAAAGCAGTGGCAGGTTTAGCAGTCTGTTGGATATGTGCAGAGAAAACGAGAGTCAAGGATGCCTCAGGCTGAGGAGACTGAGAACATGACGGTGTTATCCAGATAAATAAAAGGAGAAGGGGAAGGTGGATTTAGGGCCATGTTAAGTTCCAGATGGAGTGAGATATCCAGGTGACAATGTAAATCAAACAGGCTAAAATCTTGGGCTGGAGTCCTTGTGAGATTTCTGGGGTAAAGAGGAAAATTTGGGAGTCATCAGCATAAATATAATGAAAGCACAGAGAGAGATCAGAGCACCAAGGAAGCAAGTATTAGAGAAAGAGAGAGAGAAAGAGAGTGAGAGAGCCCTGAGATAGACTGATTGACAGTGAGGTAGTGGTGGAAGACAATCCACCAGAGCATATACTAAAAGTGTGATGAGCGAGGTAAGAAGAAACCTATGACAAGAGAGCCCCGAAATCCAAGTGACAACAGTGCGGTGGTGATCAACAGTGTTGAAAGCAGTAGATAAGTAATGAGGAATGAGGGCTGAGTAAAGGCCCTTGGATCTGTCTAGAAACAAGTCACTGAAGACTTTGGCAAGGGTTGTTTCTGTAGAATGTAGAGGACAAAAGCCAAATTAGAATGGATCAAGAATGGCTTAAGATAAAAATAAAGATAGTGGAGATAAACAAAAAAAGGAAGAAGATGGGATGATAGCAGAGCAGTAGAGTCCAGTAAAGATTTCTTGAGGAATAGTGTAATCACAACATGTTTGAAGACATCAAGAACACTTACAGAGGAAAGTTATAGATTGAGGATATGACAGATGGAAGGAATGAAAATAGAGACAGAGCTGAATAACTGGATGGGAATGGGATCAGAGGAACAGATAGTAAGTATGGAAGAGGAAAGAAGAACCATAAGTGAAAATGTGCATTCTCTGGGGCCCCCTCCAGCTGTGAATGTGAGTTCTGTTTTCTGGGGAGCTTTAAATTTTAATAGAGAGATGGTTAGAGAGGTGGTTTCAGCTACACAAGGCTTTCATACATGCTCATATAAGCTTGTTATACGTATGAAAGCTGTGTGTAGTGAAACTTCTCAATCTCAAACTCATATCGCAGTTGGAGAGGTTGTATGCGAGTTACAGCAGACATCTTAGTACAGGAGCAAAGTTCTTCCCCAGTGCATTTACAGCAGTTGAAGGCTCCAAGCACTGCCAATTCATCCGTTGTTTCTTCATTTGATATTTCATAACTTTTATCTGTATTGAAAACTGCTTGCTGGCTGTTCAGGGCATGCACATAGCAGCCACCTTACCGACTGACTGCTATGCGAATGCCTTGCCGCTTTCCCCCATTGAGCTACTTATTGTTTTGCAGCTCATTTGCATGCAATTTTGTTTGTGAATCGCTCACTATTTCCACCATGGTAATTTTTACCAAGGTGAAAATAGCGAGCGTTTTTTTCTGGAACATTTGTGCATTGGCCCCTTAGTACTAAAGATTTCAGCTGCTATACCCTTCATTTTCTTCTCTGCTATTGCCTGCCTTCTTTATCTGTGGAACCCTGGGATCTTTGTCTTCAATCTATCTCCAAAGCGACCATTTTGTTTCCAAACCTGGATAATTTTAACATTCATATTGATTCACCTCATCATTTGCATGTTGCTCCAATTTTGACCCAGCCTTCAGCAAGGGTTAATTTTCCCACCCACCAAGCAGGCCACACTTTTGACCTAGTTCTCTCCATTATTAAATCCAGTTTTTCCCTCTCATCGTTTTATGTGACTCCCCTCTCGTGGACCGATCCTTTTGATGCTTCTTTTCATCTTAAGCTTTCCAAGCTTGTCAGATCAGCAGTCCATCCAGATTTTTAGACTAGGTCTTATTGCCATATTGACCCAGATTCTTTCACTTCTCAGTTTGTTCTCCCATCTGATTTGCAGGAAAAGTCCCTAGATGACCAAACTAGTTTGTGGCATTCATCTTTGACATCTATTTTTTATTCTCTCACTCCCCTGAAAATCACGACTCTGTCATCTTCCTCTAGAAAGTCTTGTTATCATGCAGGTCTGTGGTTAATTAAACGTCAAGCCCACAGAGCCAAGCACCTCTGGAGAAAATCTCAATCCATGACAGACTTGTGTATGTGTCACGCATTCCATAAGAAATTTAATTATCATCTTAAGAAAGCTAAGGCAACATATTTTGCTAATAGGTTGGCCAATGCCCCTCACCAAAAGAGCCATTTGCCATTCATCGTTTACTCACATCTCCACATTCTTTGCCTCAGAAATCAGTTCAACCCTCTTCTAATGACTTGGCTTTCTAATTCAGTTCCAAGATTACTAACTTGCAAAACAATTTTCTTACTAAGGCCCCAGTTCATTGGTGTTGGAATGGGGGGGGCACAGTTGCCTTGGCACCCCCAAAAATCTGGAGGGAGCAAGAGGCACCCCAGGCTCTCCCCACTTCCACCCAACACCCTGCTGCTGCTGCTGCTGCTGCTGTTTCAGCAGTGGTGGCAAAAACAAAGAAAAAGATCATGGGGCGGCACAGTTCCTGCTCGTGGGTGCCGGCTCTGCCCCAGATCAGAAAATTATGTCGGGGGGGGGGGGGGGGGGGGGGACTGGCAACCATGAGCAGGAACCATATGACCCCATGATCTTTTTCTTTGTTCTTGCCTTCACTGCTGAAACAGCAGCAGCAATGCTGGCCGCAGCAGTGGGGTGTTGGGTGGGAGTGGGGAGAACCTGGTACACCAGTGGTGGAGGGGGGGGAGGGGGACAGACATCGGATGAAAGGGAGGAGAGAGGTGGCAGATGCTGGATGGAAGAGGGGAAGGGAGGTGGCAGACACTAGATATAGGGAGAGAGGCGGGACAGACACTGGGTGAGTGGGAGAGAGGGGACAGATGCCAGATGGAAGAGGAAGGAAGGTGGCACATGCTGGATATAGGGGGGGGGGGGGGTAGGGAGCAGACTCTGGATGGAACTAGGGAGAAACTGGATGGAAAACGGGTGAAACAGGGGCCAGACTCTGGATGGAAGTGAGGTGAGAGAGGAGCCAGTTGCTGAATGGAGGGGGGGAGAAAAAGAGGAGAGACTTTGGATGGAAGTGGGGAGAGAGAAGGGTCAGGCTGGGTGAAAGGGGGAGAGAAATGGGGCAAATGCTGAATGAAAAGGGGGGAGAGGGGGCAAACATCAGATAGAAAGGGGGAGATAGAGAGGGGGCAGATGTCGGATAGAAAGGGGAATAGAGAAGGGGCAAACATTGGATGGAAAGGGGGAAAGAGAGAGAGGGCCAGGAAGTAAATTGTAGTGAGGAAAGAGAGGGATCAGACTCTGGATGAAAGTGGGGAGAGAGAAAGGTCAGATGCTGGATGGAGGGGGAGTCAAAGAGGACAGGCACTGGGTGGAACGGGGGAGAGAGGGGCAGATGCTGGATGAAAAATGGGAGAGAGGGGGGAAATGCTGGATGGAAAAGGGGAGAGATAGAGGGGGCAGGCACTGGATGGAGGTGGGGAGAGAGAGGGGGCAGATGCTGGATAGAGGGGGAAGAGAAAGAGGGCAGATGCTGAATGGAAATGGGGAGAGAAAGAGGACAGACACTGGATGGAAATGGGGGAGAGAGAGGAGCCAGACTGAATGGAAGTGGGGAGAGAGAAGAGTCAGGTGCAGAATGGAGGGGGAAGGGAAAGAGGAAAGATGCTGGGTGGAAGGGGGAGGGAAAGAGGACAGATACTGGATGGAAACAGAGAGAGAGAGGGGGAAGAGGCTGGGTAGAATGAGGGAGAGACAGAGAGGGGGCAGATGCTAGATGGAGGGGGAGAGAGAAAGGGCAGATGTTGGATTGAAGTAGGGAGAGAAATGGGGCAGAGAAAGAGGGTAGATGCTGAATGGAGAGGGGAGCAGATAAAAAGACAGATGGAAGAGGGGAAAGAGAGGGCAGATCCTGAATGGGGAGGGCATGCACTGATTGGAAAGGGGGAGAGAAAGAGGGCACATGTTAAAAAGAAGGGGGAGAGAAAGAGGGCACACACTGAAAGAAAATGGGAAGAGAAAGATGGCAAAGACCAACAAATATGAACTCCACACATACCTAGTATTGTCTTTACTATTCGCTAGTTATATAATTCATGCTCCATCATGATCATGTTAATATAATACTAAATGTTTATCTCTTATATATCTCCACTATTTATGATGTATTGTAAGCCACATTGAGTCTGCAAAGAGGTGGGAAAATGTGGGATACAAATGCAATAAATAATAAAAATGCTGGATAGAAGTGGGAGAGAGAGTGGGCAAATGCTGGATGAGGAGAGGAAGAAAGAGGATAGAATTACTGAGAGAACACTGGGAAATAAGAGGAAGTGAAATAGGAAAGCCAAATAGCAAGCTGTAAGTAGACACAGTTTTTAAAAAAAAAGGAAATTGAGGACTGTATAGTAGGAAAGAATTCAATCTGGACAGGGGCAGAAAAATAAATTAAAGACAGCTGAAAGGAAGAGGAGAAAAAAAGGAGAGAAAATTAATAAATAGACATGAAATCTTGGCAAAAGAATTAAGAAGACAACGTGGGACCAACATGATTAGAAAAAGTAAACAGCCAGACAACTAAGGTAGAAAAATGAATTTTATTTTTAGTTTAGGATAAAGTAGTGTGGTAGCTGTGTTAATAAATATAGAAAATGGAAATGTGACATCTTTATTGGACTAATTTTAATATATTTTTGAATAATGTTTGGAGACCAATCCCTGCTTTCTCATGTCAGAACAGGATACCATGACAGCAGTATGCTGTCCAGGCCTGAGGAAAGAGGTTTTAGCTTCTGAAAGCTAATTGAAAAATATATTTACTTCAATAAAATGGTATCATCATCATATTTTCCATTTTTTTTGTTTTATTTGTATTTGTTAACTTATAGTGTAGTGATTGGAACATGTCAGTTTTTTTTAATTTATGTCTGCTGTCTTTATATTTGCACAGTACAGGGGGACATGCATCACTTTTTCTTTTTCTCTGTTGTTGCACTGTGGCATCTTGGGGGGGTCAGTTTAATATTTGTCTATATATTTTTACTTTTAATTTGTGGTTAATTATTTTATACTGCGTGAGGGTCTGTCTGTGTCCTGTGTATATGAAACAGACATGATGTTCTGTTTATCATTAACTGTGCAGGATGGATCTGTTCTAATCTGGCTTCTTTAGCTTTCCAATAGGTTTTATTGATGTTCTAGTACCTATTGCAGTGTTGTGGTGCTGTATTTTCCTAAGTAGGTGCATGTTATGTGTCTTCTGGAAGTTTTGCTGCTATTATGGTATGATAGACTTGCTCTTTAGGTCCTGTTTTGTTTTTGTTAGTGTTTTGTATTACTTTATAGTATGCCTGGTACTGGATTTTGGATTTGAATTTAAATCACAGCTTTATCAGTAATAGCTCAAGGCAAGTTACATTCAGGCACTGTAGGTATTTTCCTGTCCCTGGAGGGCTTACAATTTTAAGTTTTGTACCTGATTCAATGGAGGATTAAGTGACTTGTCCAAGATTTCAAGGAGCAGCAGTGGCCTCCCCGTTTCTCAGCCGGCAGCTCTATTAGGTACAGATAATACAGATTTTATTTATTTGTTACATTTGTATCCCACCTTTTCCCACTTATTAGTAGGCTCAAAGTGGCTTACATAGTTCCGGAGAGGTGTTTTCAGACTCCGGTGTGAACAAATACAGTATAGGGGTACTATTACAGTGACAAGAACAGTAAAGAAGTATCGGTAAATAGGTTGAGGTGATTCAGACAAAATGTTAGGATGCCATATTATTCGGTGTTTATGTCAGATACTGTGGGGTATGCCTTCTTGAAAAGGTGAGTTTTTAGATTTTTTCGGAATTCTAGATTATTCGTAGATTTCAGGCGTTTTGGTAGAGAATTCCGGACCTGTGTGCATATGTAAGAGAAACTTGACGCATATGTTGATTTATACTTCAGGCTTTTACAACTTGGGAAGTGAAGAGTTAAGTACATTCTGGCTGATTCAGTTGTGTTTCTAATTGGTAAGTCAATTAGTTCAGACATATAGCTCGGAGCTAGACCATGTATTATTCTGTAAACAAAGGTACAAATCTTGAAACTGATACGTTCCTTGATTGGTAGCCAGTGTAGTTTTTCCGGAGGGGTTTTGCGCTTTCAAATTTAGATTTTCCATAGATAAGCCTGGCTGCCGTATTCTGAGCAGTCTGTAGTTTCCTTAGGATTTGTTCCCTGCAACCCGCATATACTCCATTGCAGTAATTGACATGCGTTAATACCATTGTTTGAATCATGTTGCGAAAAGTTTCCCTCAGGAAGAATTGTTTTACCCATTTGAGTTTCCACATTGTGTGGAACATTTTCTTTGTAATGGTTCTTTAGCGTTAGGTTGCTGTCAATATAATGCCGAGGATTTTCAGGTTATCTGAGATTGGAAGAGTGTGTCCCGGGGTATTTATTTATTTATTGCGTTTGTATCCCACATTTTCCCACCTATTTGAAGCTCAATGTGGCTTACATAGTTTTGTAACACAGTTAATCCTGGATGTCAGGTACAATTATTATTGTGCAGAGATTAATAAGGGAATAGAGTAGAGAGAAGAGGGAAGGAATTTATTAGGTATAGTAGAGGAAGGCTTTCAGAAGTGGATTAGTGAGGTTCTGGGTTTTCATTGTAGGCTTTGTTGAAGAAATATGTCTTGAGGGATTTGCGAAAGATAGTTATTTTGTTGATTGTTTTCAGGCTGTGGGGTAGTTTGTAAAATGTTGAGATGAAAGAAAAAGGCAGTGTGCTTTTTCTTTATTGAGTTTTAGTTTGAATGTCATAGCCCAGGTATCCATTAGGCTTAGGCTGTTTTTTATTATATTGGTGATTTCTGAAAGGTTCGATTTGAAAGGTATGTATATTGTGACATCATCTGCATACAGAAAAGGGTTAAGGCCTTGATTGAAAAAAGACTTGGCTAAGGGGGTCATCATTAGGTTGAAAAGGATGGGTGAGAGAGGTGATCCCTGAGGTACTCTGCAGTCGGTTTTCCAGGGTGGAGAGATGTTAGAGTTTGACTTGATATGACCGTGTGGTTAGGAACCCCTTGACCATTTGAGTATATTCCCTCTGATTTCTATCCTGTTGAGTATACTTGGTAGTATATTGTAGTCTACCATATCGAATGCGCTAGACATGACGAATTGAAGTAGGAGAATGTTTTTACCTAGTGCAATTTCTTGCTTGACTTTGGCAAGGAGAGATACCAGTACATGGCTGGTGAACTCTATTTTGCCTTGCAGAACTAAATCTGGTTGTTCAGTTTTGGTCCCCACTTTCACCTTTCTCCCCGGCAGAGGTTTCTTGTGGGACAGGACATAAACCACGTCACACCCCTCTTCCCCCAATAACTACTACTACTTAACATTTTTAAAGTGCTACAAGGGTTACACAGCGCTGTACAATTTAAACATAGAGGGAAGGTCCCTGCTCAAAGAGCTTACAATCTAAGAGACAAGTGAACGGTCAGTCCGATAGGGGCAGTCAAATTGGGGCAGTCTGGATTTACTGAACGGTAAGAGTTAGGTGCCGAATGCAGCATTGAAGAGGTGGGTTTTAAGCAAAGACTTGAAGATGGGCAGAGAGGGGGCTTGGCGTAAGGGCTCAGGAAGGTTGTTCCAAGCATAGGGTGAGGCGAGGCAGAATGAGCGGAGCCTGGAGTTGGCAGTGGTGGAGAAGGGTACAGAGAGGAGGGATTTGTCCTGTGAACGGAGGTTACGGGCGGGAACGTAAGGGGAGATGAGGGTAGAAAGGTAGTGAGGGGCAGCAGACTGAGTGCATTTGTAGGTAAGAAGGAGAAGCTTGGATGACAAGATGGCGGCACGTTAGTTTGTGGTTTGTGTGAGCTCCGGAGTTTAGCTTGCCGAAAAATTTTTTTTCTTCTAAGAATGCCCCATACAAAGCGTAAAGGTATGGTTAAGGCAGGAACCTCGACGCCTAAACCTACCACTGGGCAGCAAACAATGGAGAGATACACCACAACGGCACTTACCCAGGTTTCCGGGTTGACTCCTGCTATTTCTCTGGAAGGAGACCATGAGGATATGGGACTAAATGTCACTCTTTCTTCCCCGGAACTCGAGCCACCGCCCCAACCCATAGGACGCCTTCTCCAGACGGGGTCCTTGCGACCGGGATCGGGTGCGCAAGGACCCGTGGATCGAGGAGTGGAGACGGCAAAACCCGATGGAGGGAAGAAGGGAGGAATCCCTACTCCTGAGCTGAGAGCTCTAGTTGTTAAACCTGTGGCGGTGACGCTGGAGAGTATTTGGGAAGCTCTCCAGCGTTTGGATATCTCAGTAGCCAACTCTACAAAAGAAATTTCGTCTCTCGTGAGTAAAGTGGATTCACTTTATAATACTATGGAGAACACAAAACAAGAATTTGCTTCTCAATTGGTGGAAGTTAAACAAGAAATGAAGAATCTACAGGAATTTAATTTAACAACTGTTAAGGATAAGACCTTTATTCACCGTAAAATAGAACAGATTGAAAATTTCCACCGGAGACTTACATTACGTTTTTTGAATTTTCCAAAGTCCTTAGTGGTCAGCCCAATAGAAGCATTTAAGAAATATCTACAAGAAACTTTACATTATTCTCCTGAAATGTTTCCCCCGATTAGTAAGATATATTATCTTCAATCAAAAAAAGTGTCTGAAATTCAATCAGGATTACAAACTATTGCACCTTTAAATCAAAATAAGGACAGTTTGAATTTGTCTGACCTTCTAGAGACTTCTATGACCGAGGATTCTGAAAGAAGTACTTTAATAGTGACTTTTATATTTGAGCAAGACTTAGAATCAGTTAAACGTTTATACTTTAGAAATGCAAAAACCCTTTTTCTGGGTAAAAAGGTATGGATGTTCCCAGATGTGACTAAATCCACTCAAGAGCGACGGAAAGCTTTCTTAGCTCTTAGATCTGAAATATTAACTCTGGGGGCATCTTTTTATCTTAACTACCCTTGCAAGTGTGTGGTTAAATATTTAGGGATAAAATATATATTTTTCCAACCCGAACATCTTAGTGAATTCGTTAAAGTTAAGAAACTGGCTACTGGATAATACCAGCTCCTAGTCGAGAATATTGGTTAGATGGATAGGTGTGTGTTAAGCTATACATCTGCTTAGTTTTTTCCTCTTAAGACTTCTCCTGTTATTTTCCTTTCAAGTGATCTCATACTTTTGTGGTCTAAAGAAGATGAGTAAAAAAAATTTTTTTCTTTATTATTTGAATGATATGATTTCAAAATATGCATCTGTATTGCCTACTCAAGTTTATAAATGGCTTGTAAAAAATTCTAAAATGCAAAATAAAAAAATAAAAAAAAAAAAAGAAGGAGAAGCTTGAATTGAATGCGGTATCTGATTGGAAGCCAGTGAAGTGACTTGAGGAGAGCGGTGATATGAGTATATCGGTTCTGGTGGAATATGAGATGTGCAGCAGAGTTCTGAACAGATTGAAGGGGGGATAGATGGCTAAGTGGGAGGCCGGTGAGGAGTAAGTTGCAGTAGTCAAGGCGAGAGGTAATGAGAGCGTGGACGAGAGTTCGGGTGGTGTGTTCAGAGAGGAAAGGGCGAATTTTGCTGATGTTAAAGAGGAAGAAGCGGCAGGTCTTGGCTATCTGCTGGATATTCGCAGAGAAGGCGAGGGAGGAATCAAAGATGACTCCGAGGTTGCGGGCAGATGAGACGGGGAGGATGAGGGTGTTATCAACTGAGATAGAAAGTGGAGGAAGAGGAGACATGGGTTTTGGTGGAAAGACGATGAGCTCGGTCTTGGACATGTTCAGTTTCAGGTGGCGGTTGGACATCCAGGCAGCAATGTCGGATAAGCAGGCTGATACCTTTGCCTGGGTCTCTGTGGTGATGTCTGGTGTGGAGAGATATCGCTGGGTGTCATCAGCATAGAGATGATACTGGAAACCATGAGATGAGATCAGGGAGCCCAGGGAAGAGGTGTAGATTGAGAAGAGAAGGGGTCCAAGGACAGATCCCTGGGGAACACCAACAGATAGGGGGATAGGGGTGGAGGAAGATCCATGAGAGTGAACTCTGAAGGTGCGGTGGGAGAGATAGGAGGAGAACCAGGAGAGGACAGAGCCCTGGAACCCAAATGAGGACAGTGTGGCAAGAAGAAAGTCATGATTGACAGTGTCAAAAGCGGCGGATAGATCAAGGAGGATGAGGATGGAGTAGTGGCCTCTGGATTTGGCAAGGAACAGGTCATTACAGGTCATTAGAGAGTGCTGTTTCTGTTGAGTGAAGAGGGCGAAAGCCGGATTGGAGTGGATCGAGGATGGCATGAGAGGAGAGAAAATCAAGGCAGCGGCTGTGAACGGCATGCTCAAGTATTTTGGAGAGGAAGGGTAGGAGGGAGATGGGGCGGTAGTTGGAGGGACAGGTAGGGTCAAGTGATGTTTTTTGAGGAGAGGTGTGACTACGGCGTGCTTGAAGGTGTCAGGGACAGTTGCAGTGGAGAGAGAGAGGTTGAGGATATGACAGATGGAGGGGGTGACAGTATGAGAAATGATGTTAAGTAAGTTGGTGGGGATGGGATCAGAAGAGCAGGTGGTGCATTTCGAGGAGGAAAGAAGGCGAGCAGTTTCCTCCTCGGTGATGACAGGAAAGGAGGAGAAAAAGGCCTGGGTTGGTTGGTTGAGGGAAAGGGTTGAAGGGTGAAGAAGAGATGGCTTGGTAGTGAACTCAAGGTTGATCTTTTGCACCTTGTCGCGGAAGTAATCAGCCAGTGATTGAGGAGAGAGCGAGGGAGGGTGGGAGCGGAGGGCACTTTGAGGAGGGAGTTAAGGGTGGAGAAGAGACGACAGGGGTTGGAGCTGAGAGAATTGGTCAATTGGGTGTAATAGTCCTGTTTGGCAAGGAATAGGGAGGAGTGGAAGGAGGATAGCATGAATTTGTAGTGAAGGAAGTCTGAATGGGTGCAAGATTTCCTCCAGAGGCGTTCAGCAGATCGGGCGCAGGAGCGAAGGCAACGGATGCAAGGGGTCAGCCAGGGCTGCTAATCTAGTGGCTCCCTTCCTAACCTGATCTTACCCCCCCTTTCCCCCATACAAAAAACAAAGTTGCCTTGGTTGTCTAGAAGCCCTCTTCCCAACCCAACTGGAACTCCTCCTCCCCAATACAAAAAAGAAAGTTGTCCTGGTAGTCTAGTAGCCCTCCCTCTTGACCCGACCTAACCACCCCCCTTCACCAATACAAAAATAAAGTTGCCTAGTAGTCTAGTGGCCCCCTCCCTCTCTCCCATCCACCAAAAAAATTCTCTGGTACTCTAGTAGAACATCCCCTAACCTGCAACAGAAAACAGAGGGTAGGGTTAAATAGTCATTTCTCTCAATGGAGGAGGGTGAACAGTGGAGTGTCACAGGGATCTGAACTGAGACCGGTGCTATTTCACATATTTATAAATAATATGGAAATCGGAATGACAAGTGAGGTAATTAAATTTGCAGATGACACAAAACTATTCAAGGTTGTTAAAACACATGTGGATTAAAAACACATGTGGCTTAAAAACTAGGATAGGAAACAGAGAGTGGAGTTAAATGGGCAGTATTCACAATGGAGAAGGGTAGTTAGTGGGGTTCCTCAGGGGTCTGCGCTAGGACCGCTGCTTTTTAATATATTTATAAATGATTTAGAGATGGGGGTAACTAGTGAGGTAATAAAATTTGCTGATGACAGAAAGTTATTCAAAGTCGTCAACTCGCGACAGGATTGTGAAAAATTACAGAAGGACCTTACGAGACTAGAAGACTGGGCAGCTAAATAGCAGATGACATTTAATGTGAGCAAGTGCAAGGTGATGCATGTGGGAAAAAAGAACCCAAATTATAGCTACGTCATGCAAGGTTCCACATTAGGAGTTACGGACCAAGAATGGGTGTTGTCGTCGATAATACACTGAAACTTTCTGCTCAGTGTGCTGCTGTGGCTAGGAAAGCGAATAGAATGTTGGGTATTATTAGGAAAGGTATGGAAAACAGGTGTGAGGATATTATAATGCCGTTGTATCGCTCCATGGTGCGACCGCACCTTGAGTATTGTGTTCACTTCTGGTCGCCGCATCTCAAGAAAGATATAGTAGAATTGGAAAAGGTGCAGCGAAGGGCGACTAAAATGATAGCGGGGACGGGACGACTTCCCTATGAAGAAAGACTAAGGAGGCTAGGGCTTTTCAGCTTGGAGAAGAGACGGCTGAGGGGAGACATGATAGAGGTATATAAAATAATGAGTGGAGTGGAACAGGTGGATGTGAAGCATCTGTTCACGCTTTCCAAAAATACTAGGACTAGGGGGCATGCGATGAAACTACAGTGTAGTACATTTAAAACAAATCGGAGAAAATGTTTCTTCACCCAACGCATAATTAAACTCTGGAATTCGTTGCCGGAGAACGTGGTAAAGGCGGTTAGCTTGGCAGAGTTTAAAAAGGGGTTAGACGGTTTCCTAAAGGACAAGTCCATAAACCACTACTAAATGGACTTGGGAAAAATCCACAATTCCACCAATAACATGTATAGAATGTTTGTACGTTTGGGTAGGGTCCAATGAAGGTTTTTTAAGGAGTGGTGTGACTACGGCATGTTTGAAGGCATCAGGAACAGTCAGTGAAAGATTGAGGGTATGACAGATAAAAGGGATGACAGTAGGAGAGATAATGTTAAGTAGATGGGTGGGAATAGGATCAGAGGAACAGGTAGTTAGTTTTGAGGAGGATTTCTGAATAGCTTCTAGGCTGCTATAGTACTGTTCAAGTCTTTCTCACATCTCTTTCAATCCCCTAGAGGGGTCATGTAAATATGCATTTTTTAATCCCTTTACACTTTCAATTGATTTGCTTCCCAGCCATCTCATCATCAGATTCATCTCTTCCTTTGGGGTGAACTTCATAATTGATACAGCATCATTAAAATCAGATTTCCATCCTCTTTAGCCCTCAGGTTGGTCATTGAATTGGGTAAGCCCCAAATCACTAGGTCTTTGCAAGTCACCTATCTTGCTAGATCTCCCCTTTATGAAATCTCAGGAAGTTTTACTGGCTGTAGTGAGACCTGGCTGGTTGTTTGCTTTGATTTCTTTGAGCAGTGGTGTGGAGTGTATCTAGATTTTCAGAAACCTTTTGACAAAGTTCCTCATGTGAGACTCCTGATAAAATTAAAAAGTCATGGGATAGGAGGCAATGTCCTTTTGTGAATTAGGAATTGGTTATTGGACAGAAAACAGAGGGTAGGGTTAAATGCAGTGTTGTGCTGGAGCTGGCACACACTGGCTTGCGAGAGCTGGCTGTTAGTTTTTTTGAAATTGTGCAAACCGGTTGTTGTGCCAGATCAGCAGGGGCAGGAGCGATCCTCTTGCCCATGCAATCTCCAATCTCTGTACTACTGTAAGTGACTGCCACATGTTTCAGCAGTAGTCTCACGAGATTGCCGCCAGAATTCACGGCAGCCTCGCTAAATTGCCGCGGAAACTCATGGCAGCAATTTTCAGTACAGAGAGTGGAGACTGCATGGCAGTGCTGACCTCATGCATTCAAGCAGCTTTGCCCCACTCTTGAAAGATGTCTTGGTCTTCTTACCAGTTCATGGAGCCAATTGGCTCAGCCCGACTCAGTCCTCCGCGGAGGCCCGCCTTGCGCTTTTTGGTCAGCCCTAACCTCTTCGGCCCAGAACATAGACCATCTTCCACTTCCTTCCTGGTTATGTGGTGCAGTCAGTCAGTTGAGCACTTTCTGTCTAGCGCGTGTGCTGCTACCCACCTTGCACTGGGAGATGCCAGAAGTTTGAGTCTGGTCTCAGCATGGGTAGGAGCATAGGAAAATTGTTCCTGCCCAAGCGTGTGGACCACCAGGGGTGTGTAAGGTAGGCCCAGGGAGCAGGGAGGGGGTTTTGATAAACATGCTGTGTGAGGGAGAGAAGGGGACAAGCTGCATGTGGATGAGAGGGAGAGAAAGGGACAACTGTGTGTGGGTGAGAAGGAGAGAAGATGGACAAGCTGGGAGAGGAGAGGAGAGGAGAGGGAGACATGACGTACATGGAAAGAAGAGAAAAGGGAAAAATGCAGCACATAGGGGATGGAAAGGAGAGGGTGACATGCTGCGCGTGGTTGGGAGGGAAAGGAAAGGGGGATATGCTACTCATGGTTGGTTGCTTTTTTGGAAATATATTGCTCCTGGATGTTTGCGTTTTTTTTAATATATATGTCTTTTCTTTTTTTTCTTTTTATTAGTTTTTCATTTATATCTACAGACATAAATGATTAACAATCACAAAGAAAGAGAAAAACAGAAACTTAAAGGTAATACACACTTATATCCATTTCTGGCATAGTAGGGAAAAAAACTTCTAAATTTGTCCACTATAAAATTGAATCAAGATACTAGGTAATATGAAACAGGAAAATACTTAGTAAATTCAATTATCACTAACGGTAGGGGAATAGCAAATATCTGCAGCCAATGTAACAGCATTCCTAATTAGGGAGGCATATCTTCAGGTGGTTTTAACAATTTCCTTCGATTCAATAAATTCTAACAATTTCTTGGGAGTAAAGAATACATAATTAACCAATTCAAAAGAGATATAACATTTACAGGGAAATCTTAACGAAAAGGTGGCACCTAATTTAAGAATTCTTAATTTATACATCAAGAATTCTTTTCTTCTCTTTTGTGTACTTCTTGCCATGTCAAGAAAAACCTGAATCTTTTGCCCCAGGAAAATGTCATTTATATGGCGAAAATACAATCGTAGAATATTATTTCTGTCTAGTTCAAGAGCGAACGTTACGATTAAAGTTGTTCTTTCTGTAATAAGTTCCAAAGAATTCTCAAGAAATTCAGTCAAATTTAAGTTTGGAACAGCTTGGACTTGTTTCTTTGAAGATCTTGCAACACCAGAAATATATTGGGCTCGTGTTATGGGGGGATAACCCTCCACTGGGATTCCCAGTATATCACTAAATATTTTTTTAGCATGTCCACTGCTGTAATTAGAGGTGACTTGGGAAAATTTAATAGTCTCAAGTTGTTCCTACGACCATTATTTTCCAAATATTCTAACTTTTTTTCTTGGATTTCTTTTTCTTTAATTAAAACCACCGTTAGGTTCTGCAATTTCTCAACTTCACTTTCCATCTTCATAATTTTTTCTTTCTGGTCTTGAACATTGTTAGACAAAGTTTGACTAGTTTGTTTTAGTTCCAGAATTTCACCCTTAATAGAAGCATTCATCAAAAGCATGTGTTATTCACACCATGGATTGCATCCCATAATGTGTTCATAGTCACCACTGCAGGTCTTGTTAATTCTCCAGAAGTCTCGGTAGTGGAGCCTCGGGTAACAGAGGCAACGTCCTGCATTTGTCCCTGCTCTGTTGTTTCTTTCCCCGGGGTTGAAGTGCTTGCAGGTCCTCCTCCCACGAACATTGAAGGCATAGCCTTAGACTCGTGGTCCAGCTGGCAACAAATCACTTCCGGGTTGTGGAGGAGCAGTGTAGGAGGGAGGACACAGCGTTGCCCGCTCTATGCTGCGCTCTGTTCCAAACGAGGACAAACCCATCAAAGCAGGGATTTGCTCGCCAAGGATCCCGACTCCAAAGCTCTCCAGAGTCGCTTGGCGAGAGGTTGGCATCGGTGGTAGAACCACGGAGGTAGGGACCACCGTTTTCCCCTTTCTTTTTCCCATCTAGAAGTCAGGGAAAAGAATCCACTCGCTAGCGCTAAGTTTAATCTCAGGAGCTACGGGATCACACATCCGTTTCTGAAGCCATCTTGATCCCGTAACGCTGATTTTTAAAGAAAATATATCTTTTCTAATTCTGTATTTAGCGGAGTATGGAAGAAAATGCATTTTTGTTACTTTTACCAGTATTTTCACTGCATATAGAATCTGGCTTTCTTGGGGGGGGGGATTTCTAGTTTTTGACTGCATGTTTTTTTGTGGCCCCCTATTTTGTATCAATTAAGGACCTGTCTATGTTCTGCAAGTGTGACTGAAGTGAAGGATTCAGCTGTCTTTGTAAGAATCTGCAACACTCCAACTTGTTCAAGTTTCCCAGTAGGGGGTATATTGGTATATAGGGTGAGAAATAGTCTGACAGTAAATCATACATCAGATTTAATGACATTAAATTTATTGTGAAAATAATTAGCAGATTGGGATGAATAGCAAACATCTTGGATGAACAGCAAACAAAGATTGACTACAGATACAAAAGTGTGGCAAAAATCAACCAAAGCATTCTGAAAAAATCAATTGGCCATTTGGAATGCATAGTAAAAGAATATTGTATGTTTTAATGTTATTTGTAAATTGGTTGCTGTTTGTGCATATCATTTGTACCTATAGAATGTATGATACAGTTACGTACATATCTACGGGTGGGGGTTTTTTGGCGCGAGAGCCCGTTGTTAAACTTTACCAGCACACCACTGGTTAAATGGCCATTTTTCTCAATGGAGGAGGGTGAATAGTGGAGTGCCCCAGGGATCAGTACTGGGACCGGTGTATTTAGCAAATGATCTGGAAATCGGAACGACAAGTGAGGTGATTAAATTTGCAAATGACACAAAACTATTCAAAGTTGTCAAAACACATGCAGATTGTGAAAAATTGCCCAAACACCTTAGGAAGCTGGAAGACTGGGCATCCAAATGGCAGTTGAAATTTAATGTGGACAAATGCAAAGTGATACACATTGGGGTGAATAATCCGAATCATAGTTATATGATGCTGGAGTCCACCTTAGGAGTCAGCACTCAAGAAAAAGTTCAGTGTGTGACGATGGCCAAGAAAGCAAACAGGATGCAAGGAATTATTAGGAAAGGGATGCAAAATAAGATCAAGAATTTTATAGTGCCTCTGTTTCAATCCAACGGTGTGACCTCACCTTCAGTATTGTAGAGCCGGTAGTGGGAGGCGGGGATAGTGCTAGGCAGACTTATACGGTCTGTGCCAGAGCCGGTGGTGGTTGGGAGGCGAGGATAGTGCTAGGCAGATTTATACGATCTGTGCCAGAACCGGTGGTGGGAGGCGGGGCTGGTGGTTGGGGGGTGGGGATAGTGCTGGGCAGACTTATACGGTCTGTGCCTGGAAAAAGACAGGTATAAATCAAGGTAAGGTATACACAAAAAGTGGCACATATGAGTTTATCTTGTTGGGCAGACTGGATGGACCGTGCAGGTCTTTTTCTGCCATCATCTACTATGTCATCTACTATGTGTTCAATTCTGGTTGCCGTATCTCAAAAAATATACAGCAGAATAGAAAAGGTTCAAAGAAGAGCGACCAAAATAATTAACAGGATGGAACTCCTCCTATATGAGGAAAAGCTAAAGAGGTTAGGCCTCTTGAGCTTGGAAAAGAGACAGCTGAAGATTGGAGAGTGGCCAATGTAAAGCCTATTTTTAAAAAGGGGTCCAGGAGTAATCTGGAAAATTACAAACCAGTAAACCTGACATCAGTGCCAAGCAAAATACTGGAAACTATTATAAAGAATAAAATCACTGAACACATAGACAAGTACGGTTTAATGGGACAGAGTCAACATGGATTCAGCCAAGGAAAGTCTTGCCTCACCAATTTCCTTCATTTCTTTTAATGCGTGAATAAACATGTGGATAAAGGTGAGCCAGTTGATGTAGTATATCTATATTTTCAGAAAACGTTTGACAAAATACCTCATGAGAGATTCCTGAGAAAATTAAAGAATCTTGGGATAGGAGGCAATGTTCTGTTGTGGATTTAGAATAGGATAGAAAACAAGAGGGTAGGGTTAAATGGCCATTTTCTCAATGGAGGAGGGTGAATAGTGGAGTACTGCATGGATCTGTACTGGGACCTGTGCTATTTATCATAGTTATTAATGATCTGGAAATGTGAACAACAAGTCAGGTGATTATATTTGCAGACAACACAAAATTATTCATAGTTGTTAGAACACATGCGGATTGTGAAAAATTGCAGGTAGACTTTAGGAAGTTGGAAGACTGGACATCCAAAAGGCAGATGAGATTTAATGTGGACAAATGCAAAGTGTTGGGAAGAATAATCCAAATCATAGTTACTTGATGCTAATATCCACCTTAGGAGTCCGCATCCAAGAAAAACATCTGTAATAAAAGTGAATTTTAAAGATTGTTTTTCAACTCTGTCTTGACCGACCAGTGCACTCGGGGTCTGTATTGTTGATTAGAAGTAATTCTGTTTAAAAATGATTGTCTAACTTTGATTGTGTGAAAATAAATTGGAATGCAGAAGATAAGACACAGCTCTAATTAATTTGGTATGTGAAGAGGAGGATGGTGTTTGTTTTCGTTCAGCCTGGCCACCTGGACTTGGAAAACATGTGACCACGTTCCCACAGTATGGCTTGTTTACCTAAACAGAGAAGCATTCTGTAATTTTCCTTAGCTCTGAATATAAGTTCTAAGCCTTATAAAAAGGGGAGTTTCTTTCAGTGAAATTGGGAGCTCATCTGTGAGTAACGTACGAACTGCGCAGAGAACCTTGTTCCTGGTCAAAGAAGCTCCTGGCTGTCACTGTGAACCGCCCCCCCCCCCCCCCCCGCCCAGCTGATGTTAAGAGCCTGGATGATGTAAGGACCAGTGATGTTGTAGGTATAGTGTATTATTGCTTCTTTTCCTGGTCTAAGAACTCTTAGCATTGCTTAGATGTAGGGACCAGTGATGTAATGATTGTTTATATAGCTAATCATTGTGTGTATATAGCTAATCACTGTAAATTTTGGCACCTCTAATAAAAGTCTCATTTACCTAATACGAATCCAAAAGAATCCACAGTAATTATTGAATAGTTTGTGTCCGTGAGACAGGCTGTAAATCCATAGCAGTACAACATCTAAGTGATATGATAGACAATATGCTGAAATCTTCTGCCCAGTGTGCTCTGGCAGCCAAAAAAGTAAACAAGATGTTACGGATGGTAGGGATGGTAAATAAGACCAAGAATATTGTAATGCCTCTGTATTGCTCCATGTAGCGACCACAACATGAGTATTGTTTGCAACTCTGGTTGCTGTATCTTTAAAAAGATATAGCAGAATTAGAAAAGGTTCAAAGAAGGGTGACCAAAATGATAAAGGGGATGGAACTCCTCTCATTTGAGGAAAAGCTTAAGAAGCTAGGGCTCTTAAGCTTGGAAAAGAGACGGCTGAGGGGAGCTATGATTAAGGTCTACAAAATCCTGAGTGGTGTAGAACGAGTAGAAGCAAATTGATTTTTTATTCATTCCAAAAGTACAAAAACTAGGGGGACACTCAAGGAAGTTACATGGAGGGGCATAATCGAACGCGAATGCCCATGTGTAAAAACGTCCATCTCCTGAGACAGCTCCGCGAAGAGGCGGAGCGAACCGTAAAATAGAAACGAGATGGCCGTCCATCTTCGGTTTCGATTATACAGTTCGGCCCGCTGAAATCCCATCATTTGTATCGACTCTAGAGATAGACGACACAAATGGTGAGATCGCTGGACCTAGAGATGGCCGTCCGCGGTTTTCAGCGTAATCGAAACCGCTGCCGGCCATCTCAAAAACAGCCCTAATCCAAGCCATTTGGTCGTTGGAGGGGTCAGCATTCGTAGTGCACTGGTCCCCCTGAGATGCCTCTATGCCAGCCTCAAATATCATACCTAGCTCCATGACAGCAGTATGCAGGTCCCCGGAGCAATTTTAGTTTAGTTGGTGCTGCGCGGGACCCATGCAGAGAGCAAAAATCGGAAGAAAAAAAAACCATGCAAGTGCAGTCAGGGACGTCCTAAAAAAAAAAACCATGCAAGTGCAGTCAGGGACGTCCAAATTAAGACAACAGTAATAGTGGGATTTGAACCAGCCACCTTCTGATTACCAGACCCGTGCTCTAATCACTGCACCACTTATTCAGCTGCCTAGACATCCTTCCCTTTCCATTAAGTCCCTCCACGTTTCTGTCAGCCAATCACAGCTCGTTTAGCTGACACCGGTGTCAGGTAAATGAGCTGTGATTGGCTGACAGAAACTTGGAGGGACTTAGTGGAAAGGGAAGGAATGTCTACGCCACTGAATAAGTGGTGCAGTGGTTAGAGCACAAGTCTTGTAATCAGAAAGTGGCTGGTTTGAATCCCCCAATTACTATTGTTTTAATTTGGACGTCTCTGACTGCACTTGCATGGTTTTTTTTTTTTGGACGTCCCTGACTGCACTTGCATGTTTTTTTTTTCTTCCGATTTTCGTTCTCTGCATGGGTCCCGCGCAGCACCAACTAAACTAAAATTGCTCCGGGGACCTGCATACTGCTGTCATGGAGCTAGGTATGGTATTTGAGGCTGACATAGAGGCTGGAAAAAATATTTAAACTGTTTGTTTTTTAGGGTGGGAGGGGGTTAGTGACCACTGGGGGAGACAGGGGAGATCATCCCCGATTCCCTCCGGTGGTCATCTGGTCAGTTTGGGCACTTTTTGGAAGCTTGGTCGTGAAAAAAACAGGACCAACTTTGTGTGGACTAAATGCTCATCGAGGACGTCTTGCTTCTTTCCATTATCAGGCGCGGAGGTCCATCTGTTAACCACGCCCTGGAACGCCCCTGTCCCGCCTTCGCTACCGTTTGGCCACACCCCTGAGAATTTCGCCCGTCCCCGTGAAGGAAAGCAGTTGGGGCCGTCCAAATTCAGCTTTCGATTATACCTGTTTTTGAGACAGACGTCCATCTCCCGATTTGTGTCGGAAGATGGGCGTCCGTCTCTTTCGAAAATAAGCTGGATGGAAATACTTTTAAAACAAATATGAGGAAATATTTTTTTTCACTCAACAAATAGTTAAGCTCTGGAACTTATTGCCAGAGGATGTGGTCACAGCGGTTAGCGTATCTGGGTTTCAAAAGGTTTAGACAAATTCCTGGAGGAAAATTCCATAGTCTGCTATTGATATAGACATGGGAAAGCTACTGCCTGCCACGGGATTGGTAGCATGGAATGTTGCTGCTAATTGGTTTGTGACCTGGCTTTGCCACTGTTTGGAAAACAGGATACTCTGCTAGATGGACAATTGGTCTGACCCAGTATGGCTACTCTTATTTTCTTATGTTGTGATATGATAGAGGTCTACAAAATACCTAGTGGTGTAAAATGAGTAAAAGTACATCGATTTTTTACTCCTTCAACAAGTACAATAACTATGGAATTGTCACGCTTTCCAAAACACAGGAACTAGGATCGTGAGCCCTTGGGCCACTGCCAAGGAGCGGGACTAGGCAGAACAGGACTGGAACCCCGGACTGGATTTGCAGCAGAGGCAGACAAGCTGGGACAGGCAGAGACCTCACCTGCGCTTGACCACCGTTCCTCAGGAGTTGAGCCCCTGAGTGCAGGTGGCCAGCAGGACTTACCGGACAGGGCCGGAACTGGATACCAGCAGGAGACACACAGGGACTAGAACATACAGGGAGGCTAGGCAGAATACTAGACTAGGACTCTCAGACAGACAAGGGACAGAACTGAAAGCTGCAAGCAGCCACTGAAACAGGGAACAAACACTGGTAGACAAGAGATAGAACTGAAAGCTGCCAGGCAGCCACTGAACAAGACAACCTAGAACTAGACAAAGACATACAAACAAGAAACAAGACTGGGAAACAAGCAATACAGTACAAGAAGCTACACAAAGACTAAACTAGAATCAGGCAAGACTACAGACTATAAACTGAACTAGGCAGAAGTGCAGCAAGCACCAACAAACCAGGGCCTTAGGCGATGCAAAGGCAAAGCAGAGAGTTTCCAAATGGCTAATAAGCCCAGCAGCAGCTGAGTTCACTGCAGCAATCACCAGGCAGCTACGGGTGCTGTGCAGGCTCAAACAAGCCAAGCAAGTCTGGCAGGCCAGAAGATCCGGACTGGACTGGGCTGAAGTCTGGAACAGGAAACAGCACACAGACCATCCAATGCAGCCAGCACACAGAGACAGAGACAGAACTAACTCAGGAAGAACAGACAGAAGCCAGCTCAGAAGCTGACCGCCGGAAATAAGGTAAGCCTGAGAGGGGTCACGACCACAATCGTGACAGGAATACTCAAAGAAGTTACATGATACTACTTTTAAAGCGAACAGGAGGTAATATTTTTTCACTTAATTAACATTTAAGCTCTGGAACTTGCTGCCGGAGGATGTAGTAATAGCAGTTAGCATATCTGGGTTTTAAAAAAAGGCTTGGACATGTTCCCGGAGGAAAAGTCCATAGTCTGCTATTGAGATAGACATGGGGAAGCCACTGCTTGCCCTGGGATTGGCAGCATAGAATAATGCTACTAATTGAGTTTCTGCCATGTTACTTGATATGCAATACTTTATAAATATACCTGAGTTTGATTTGTCCTTTCCATTAGGACCTAGATTAGCCACTATTGGTGGGGGTGGGCTCTTCACTGCCTAGGGAAAAAATTCTTCTGACAGCACTGGGAAAGCAGATTGTCTGTGGCCAACTTCTCTATTAAAAATAAAATAACATAAAATTTTCCCTCTCTTTTAGGGCCTAGACTATGCTTTTTTTACTGTTCCTGAGCTAACTCAGGGTGTTGGATAGTTTGCAGCTTTGCAGCTCCTCAACATTCCACATTCACCACAGCACCCACTACATGCAGTACATGCAGATCCCTTGCTCAGCCATTAACAAAAAAAATAAAATTAATCCCATAAAGGTTCTTCCTGACTGTTTCAAACCTCACAGTCTTTCAAACATTTAGGTTTTAACCTTAGCCTTCCCTCTGGAACCCACTCAATATATTGGGAACCTTCAGGTCAATAGCATTTAACATCAAGTCTCCTCCCAGAAATTCTTTCACCTTCACTTCACACACAAGTCACTCCCAAACATCCAACTCCCCCTTTCATACCACTTTTACACCTTAATCATCCATTTTCTCCCTCTCACCAGCACAACGCCTCCGCTCTCTTCAGCTGCCCAACTCACTCTGCCAACTGCCTATTAGCCCCGTCACCCCAGTAGCCTGGACTAAGCTTGGGGTTCCAATCCCCTCCTGGCCAATCTCAAGCCTTCCTTTCCATTCCATTTTTTTCCTGCTGACCACGGAATTTTGGCCAGCACTGCTCTCACACCATTTTAATTTTAAAATTACCATAGAAGTCTATGGAAAATAATAAAAATAACCAAAACCCCATTCAAACGTAATTCTAAATACCCCAATTTTCCCCTCACATTAAACTCCTCATTACCTATTAAACCCTGCTTTTAAATTTTAAAAATAACCCAGTTTAACGTCCGCCCCCACACTTATCCCTCTAACACCCTTTAAAAAAACCTAAATATTTCAAAATCCACTTTAAAAATTCAAACACCTTCCCCACTACCTACTACGTCGAATAATTCTATTTAGCCCTTAATTAACCCCTTCAAAACCTACCCCCTCCAAAACACCCCCTTAAAATATTTAAATTTAAAAACTAACCCATCCAAAAAATCCAGAAAAATTCCCCGATCACGAATATGCAAACAAAATTTAAATCACAAAAATCCCTGAATTAAAAAAAATAAAAAACGCTATTTATACAATTTAAAAATCAACCAATCAAAATTTCGGGCCAAACGACCCCTTACCTTACGACTCCACACGTGTAGACTGCCATCCATTCTGGTCCCGCTCCTCTTGATCCAGAAATGGAAACAAAAACAAAAATCGCCCCAAAAATCGCGAAAACGCTGGAGCTCTGGTACTAAATCGAGGCCCAGGCTTCTAGACCTCGCCGGAGCTCCAAAAACAAAAACCAAGTGGCGCACTCCCAATTCATGCATGAGGCGCATACCCCGTCGGGAGCGCTCCCGCACGCTCTTCTCTTCTTCTCCCACCCTCAACGCAGGGTCCGATTCTTCTTCAGCTCACTCCAGCTTCTCCATCTTTCCGGTCCCCGCTCCAGCCGCTTCATCGGCCCTCAGCCAGCCATCCTCCTTTCGCCGCCCCAACACGGCCACAAGGAAACTCGGACCCGAAACAGGCCCGCAACACGGGTAACTCTCCATGTCCGGGGACGTGCTCAATCGTCCCCAGACCCCGAAAACGGAGACGCTGTTTCCCCTCTGCCCCATAACATCGGTGCTGGGATGCCCATCACGCCCGCCCGGAGTGAAACGGGCCCAGAACCTCCTCAACTCCCCAGGCTCCCCGGATAATCACCCCCCCCCCAAAAAAAAAAAACAATCAGCGCTGTGTTTTTCCCCTGCCTGCCAACTCTCCCGACTTTACAGCTTCCCCCTACCGACAGGTAAGTATTTAGGTTTGGTTTTTTTTTACCTGCCTTACTATTCTTAACCCTGTGTTACAGTACATTTCACAAAGCAGGCACATCTCAATCTTTAAAAAAAATATTAAATGAAAATATTTTTTTTCTTTTCTACCTTTGTTGTCTGAGCACTTTATTTTTTTGATTGGGCTGGTCCCACTCTCTTCCACTTTCCATGTGTCAGTCTTTTAAATTCTTTTCCATTTCTTCTCTTTCCTCTTGTCGTCTTCCTTTCCCATTCAATCACCAAGTCCCACTCATCTTCTGTTCTGTTCCTCTTTCCCCCACACCCCTAGCCACATCCATCTTCTGCTCCTTCTCCTTCCCTCCCTCCCTCCCTCCACCCACACCTTCTAGTCTCATCCATCTTCTGCTCCCTCTCTCTCCTCCATATAGTTCCATTCATCTTCTGCTCCCTCTCCCGTCCCTCACACCCCCTAGTCCCATCCATCTTCTGCTCCTTCTCCATTTCTCTCTTATTCTCCCCCCAGTGGTCTCATTTTTTTAACCCTTTGCCGGCTGGTCTTGCCCCCGTCTCTCTCGCTCTCCTTCCAGCAACCCCCCCCCCACACACACACACACTGCCACCACAGCACTGGAGTCTTCCAGTTCTTTCTCTCCCTCCAGCCCTGTGCCGCCCAGTGTCATCCCCTCCCCCTAGTCTTCCAATCCCTCGAGTCACCGGCAGTTTCATTGAGAAAGCAGTACATACACTGCTTTAGACCTGTCCCTGGAAGCCCTTCTCTCTCCTACAACTTCCTGCCTACACGGGAACAGGAAGTTGAAGGAGAAAGAAAGGCTTCTGGGGGCAGGTCTAAAGCAGAGTGTGTACTGCTTTCTCACTGGGGCTGTTGGCAGATCGGGGGATTGGAGGACTTGGGGGGGGCGGGGGCGATACCTGGTGCTGTGATGCTGGAGATAAAGATGGATGCATTCTGGAGAGCTGCTCTTTCCTGTTGGCTGCCTAAAAGCACGTGGCTATGGCAGAACTCAAAGGCTGGCTGTGCACTGATTGGAGGAGCAGGGAAAACCGGGTGGGCCTAAGCTGAGATGGGGTGGGCCTGGGCCCACCCAGGCCCATCCATATCGACGCCCCTGGGAGGAAGAGGCAGAAACAAGATGCTGGCAGGCATTCTTTAACTGTGCAATTAATCATGATTAAAACATTTTGGTTGTGTGATTATGATTAAAATGTTTAATCTTCCTGCCGCCCTATTAAAAAGGTGCCCTTTACCAAACTGTGGCAAAAGAGGCTGGTGTTGATGTCGGCGCGTGTTTTACACGCACATCGAGGCCCCCTTTTACCACAGCTGGTAAAAGGGAAGGTTTCACTTTCCTGCAGGAAATGGCCAGGCAGCAAGTAAAGCACTTGCCACGTGGCCATTTTGGGGGAGAGCCCTTACTGCCACTAGAGAATGGCACGGGGACAAAGTTTGTCCCCGTCCCTGCCCCATGCCCCATCCCCGTAGGTCCTGTCTCCATCCGTGCCCCATCCCCACAGGCCCTGTCCCGGTCCCTGCCCCGTCCCTGCTCCATCTCCATGGACTCTGTCCTCATCTGCAGAAGCCTCGAATAGTTATGATTTTATATTTAAATCTTTTTATTAAAGTATAAAAAGGAACAATATGCTGTTTACAAATAGAATATGCTGCCTCAGGAGTCTTATATTCTAGAATAAATCATAAAGAACATTAAGTTGCTCCATATGCAAATTCAGATCACTTAATCATATTGGAGTATTCCATACTAATATCCTATATAATAAAACTCACCCTCAACGTTCTGAGGACACTGACGTCACTGTCAGGTCCTCCGGGCACTTCCTTCCGGTTCGAAGCCTTCGTGGTGGTGAAGCCACCGAAAACACTGTGTTGGGGCCCTGCCCTCGCGTCAAACGTGATGACGTCAAGGGCGGAGCAAAGGCGTCAGTAGCTTCACAAACAACGAATCAGCAGATTGAAGGTGGCGTGCCGAGGTCCGCAATAATGACGGTCAGTGCCTTCAGAACACTGAAGGGGTGAGTAGGGATTGGGGGAGGTTTGGAAGGAAACCGTGCTAGCGCCCGTTTCATTGGCGCAAGAAACGGGCATGTGCGTGAGTAGGCAGGGGGAGGTTCAGAAGGAAACCGTGCTAGCACCCGTTTCATTGGCGCAAGAAACGGGCATGTGCGTGAGTAGGGAGGGGGGAGGTTTGGAAGGAAACCGTGCTAGCGCCCTTTTCATTGGCGCAAGAAACGGGCATGTTTTACTAGTTAGATATAAAATCTAAAAAATGATCTTGAGCTGCCTTCCATTTTCCTGGAGGGCAATAAAACAAGGCACAACAAAGTAACTTCTCTAATAAGTAATCTTGAACAGTGCAAGCAAAAATCTCCAAAAAAAGATGACGTATAAGCTTGACTTCGATTGAATGTTAAAAAAAGACGTATAGATTAATGTAATTCTTCTTCCTCACTTTTTTCCTAAGAAAAAGCAATATTTTGTAACCTTTCAGGCATACATCATTAATAATAGGGTCATCCCTTAACTGTAGCTATGTCTCTACAATGAAAACCAATCCTAACTACACTAGTTTTATTGATTATTGATCTAGCATTAACATACTAGTTAGGAATAGGAACATAAGATGATGTTTAAATCTGTGAGCAATTAATAGTTGTTAGTTGTTGAGGGGCATTGTATGTTAGAACATAAGAACATATGAATTGCCATACTGAGACAGACCAAAGGCCCATAAAGCCCAGTATCCTGTTTCCAACTGTGGCCAATCCAGGTCACAAGTACCTAGCAAGATCCCAGAACAGCAAAAATGGCTTATGGACTTTTCTTTTAGGAAATTATCCAAACCTTTTTTAAACCCTACTAAGGTAACTGCTTTTACTAATTCTCTGGCAACGAATTCCATAGTTTAATTAATTGTTGAGTGAAGAAATATTTTCTCCAATTCATTTTAAATGTACTACTTAGTAGCTTCTTTGCATGCCCCCTAGTCCTAGTATATCTGCTACTAATTGTTTCTATAGCGTTACTAGATGTATGCAGACCTTTATATGTAGGTACTTTCTCTGTCCCTTGTGGTAATTTCATTTTTGAAATGCTTCTGCTACACATGCCAGAAAATATTTTTATTTTCTGGTGCGTGGACAGTAATCAAGATGTAATCGGTATTTTACCCACATAGACCATTACTGCCCGGTTACCATGTGAGACCTTACCGCTAGGTCAATGGCTGGCAGTAAGGTCTCAGACCCAAAATGGACAAGTGGCAATTTTCATTTTGCCGCATGTCCATTTTGGGCAAAAATAAAAAACAGCATTTTTTTCTGGTGCGCTGAAAAATGATTCTGTGCGTGCCGAAAACACTCTACACTACCGCAGGCCATTTTTAGCACGCCTTTGTAAAAGGGCCCATTAGTTATATCTGGAAAAATCCAAGTTTTCTGTACAAAAAACAGCTCCTGAAGTCTTTTTAAATATAAACAATTTAAATCCTGCTCAAACACAAATATCACAATAAAGTTGAAAGTCCCAAAACCTCAATATCAGTGTTTTCCAAAAAAGTTGTTAAATTATTCAAATCCACTCTATGTTAATTTTCAATCTCCTGCCGTTCTTCCATTTAAACCACTTCTTCAGAGGTATTACTTCCAGTCTTAGATGAAACCGCAGAGGTGTCTGATCTGAGGAATAATTTAATATACTCTACCAAATATTTCTTAAAGGTATCCAAAGGAGTTATACCACCCAATTTAGGAAAGTTTAACAGGAGATTTAATCTTCTATTGAAATTATCCAGTTGTTCTATTTTCAATTTATCTGTAACTAAAGCGGCAGTCACGTCTTGATTAGTCCTGTTTACTAAGGTATGCTAGTGTTTTTAGTGTGCGCTAAAAATTAGCGCACGCTAACACTAGAGACCCCCATATAGGTGTCTCTAGCATTAGTGCATACTAATTTTTAGCGTGCACTAAAAACGGTAGCGCACTTATAGCACAGCTTAATAAACAGGGCCATTAATTTACTGTATCTGTCCAGAAAACTCTGATATTCTCCATATTAGTAGAGATTAAATCAATTTTACTCATTAATGATGTCACATCAGCTGCAGTTCTTGTCATCGTTGCCTCCAACTTAGCATCCTCCAGACACCTTGTAGCATCACCTCACTCAGGGCCAAAGATCCCTTCAGGCCTCCGAGATCACCAGCAAGCCCCATAGAGGGTTGGGCGGCCTCCACCCAGTCACCAAAAGCACCTTCCGCAACTGCGCCATTACCCTCTTGCTTGCTGGACAGGGGGTGTCTTACAGAGTTGGGGAGAAGAAATAGTCCAGGTCCAAGCTCTCTGAAACTCCTCCAACCCAGAGAGCCACAGGCTCACCAACCCCAGTTACACTGTGAGAGTTCCTGACCACCTAACAGTCAATTATCTGTTCAATAGGGGTCAAAGTATACCTCACAGCGGTTATGGGCTTATTCGTCCCTTTCCTCTTGGTTTGTAGCATAATGTTTTGGAGGAAGTAAAAACGCCAACAGACACAGCTCCATGACTACAGTCAGGATCATGTGGCCATCTTGACTCAGCCTCCCTATTCTTTCATTTTATAATTAACCTTAGTGCCTTAAACATTATTCTCTCCCGTTCTTCAGATTCTATGTAATTTGCTGCCATCTATCACTCAATCTGCTGGTCATGGTACTTCCAATCCCTTGTATGGTCTCAGACTGCAGCTGGGTTGCCAGATAAAACAGTTTCTTCAAGGAAAAAGTTCCATGCAGGGGGAACTGTCATCTCTCCCCTCAGTCTTACGATGCCATCAAGGGATGGGTGCAAGATCTTTCCTGCCATGACTCTAACCCCAATCAGTCCAGCCACCCCTACCCATGGTCTCTCTAAATATATCCTGCAGCAGTTCCTGTGAACAACCAGAACCCATGGTCCTGCCTGAATGGATGCATGTGTTTCCCCTGGCATATTTCAAAGACAGGATTTGAGTCACAGCACGACCTGTTTGCTTAAGACCCCCATCTGGGCAGACTATCTACTCGGCTCTTACTTTCTTTCCCTGAGTGAGGCCAAGGGAAATAATACCACACACACATATTACAAGTAAATGGCAAAAGCTTTTGGGAACAGAATCACAGCATTCACCTAACCTCAGCAAAATAACACCTGACCGGCTCACTCCAATCTGTCACTCTTACTCTATTATTAGAAATGCATTAAGTCATAGCTAAACAGGTCAACAGTTTTACATCATAAGCCATAAGATACAAGCTATTGATAATCATTGGTTCAGGTTATATTCTGCTATCATCAGCAGGTCATTGGTGAATCAGGGCAAAGTTCAACAACTTCAACAATTTCAGTAAAGAATCTGGCTATTATAAGATTTATAAGAATGAGGAACTCTTCTTATATCTATCCCATATTATTTTTGTGTGGCCAGGGGTCCAGGTATATGTAAGCTAGTTGTGTTTATTATTCTCAGTTCCCTGTTCTACTTACTAAAGACATACTTGTTTTTAATGACAACTTCTAGCATCTGGACAGGACATTAATTTTAAACTGCTAATTCAGCAAGAAAGCATTTGTTCAAGTTTCCATCCTATTTTCCATTCTAACATTTAACCCTTAATTTCCCTTTAGAAATGGGGTCTCATTTTCATAAATATTTTCAATATCATCAGCACCACCTGAATCAAATTTGGCATAGTGTGTTCACAATTGATTAGATTAGCATGTTATTTCACTTCATCAATCAACCTAGGGTGGCATTCTTGGGATAAAATAACAGGAATCTGTCAACCTAGTATCTTGCACATGTTGTTACTTCCTAACAGTAATATGAACACAGTGTATAAAGTGGTAATACATTATTACCACTGTCTAAAAATTATTCATCAAATAGCAATAATAAATTAAAATTTTGCCAAGAGTGCCAATCTTTAAAAAAATTGTTACCTTAAACGTTTATTACTGATGTCATTCAATTTTATCTCTTAACCATGCTTAAAATTTCAACAAAATAACATGTACAAAAATGTACACATAGGAGCACACGAACAGATGTGACCTGCCCTTTTGGCATGCCCCTTCGGTGTGATGCCTGAGGTGCAACACCTCAGGAGTCAGAGTGATTATAAGACTCCAGTTGATGATGTCAGGACATTCAGAGCCAACCCCTCCTACACTTGCTGAATTCCAAAGATGAGATTACGCCATTATCGCCCTGCAGAATATAAGAATCGACATACACCAAATGTCCATCAAACCCAGTATCCTGTTTCCAACAGTGGTTAATCAAGACCACAAATATCTGACAGGAATCCAAACAGTAAAGTTAAGCTCTGGAACTCATTGCCAGAAGATGTGGGTACAGTGGTTAGCATATCTGGGTTTAAAAAAAAAAGGTTTGGATAAGTTCCTAGAAGAAAAGTCCATAGTCAGCTATTGAGATAGACATGCAGGAAGCCACTGTTGCCCTGGGATTGGTAGCATGGAATGTTGCTACTATTTGGAATTCTGACAGGTACTTCTGACCAGGATTGGCCATTGTTGGAAAGAGGATACTGGGCTAGATGGACCATTGGTTTGACTCGGTATGGCTATTCTTATGTTTTACATAAATTCCATGCTGCTTATTCTGAAGGATAATCAGTAGTTTTCACATGGAGGGGCATTTTCAAAAGAAACGCCCAAGTTGTGATTTGGACGTCTTTGTAAAACGTCCAAATCCAGGGGCGGGGAAAACCATATTTTTGAAAAAAAGATGGACATCCATCTTTCGTTTCAAAAATACCATCAAAGACGTACAAATCCAAGGACGTCCTTAAATTTGGACATCCCTAGATTTGGACGTCCTTAGATTTGGACGTCTGATTTTCGGCAATTTTCAAAACCAAAGACGTCCAAGTCAAAAATGTCCAAATGCAAGCCATTTGGACATGGGAGGAGCCAGCATTTCTAGTGCACTGGTCCCCCTGACATGCCAGGACACCAACCGGGCACCCTAGGGAGCACTGCAGTGGACTTCATAAAATGCTCCCAGGAACATAGCTCCCTTACCTTGTGTACTGAGCCCCCCCCCCCCCAAAAAAAAAACCAAACCCACTACCCACAACTGTACACCACTACCATAGCCCTTACGGGTGAAGGGGGGCACCTATATGTGGGTACAGTGGGCTTGTGGTGGGTTTTGGAGAACTCCAAATGTAACAGGTAGGGGGTGTATGGGCCTGGGTTCGCCTGTCTGAAGTGCACTGCAGTACCCACTAAAATTGCTCCTGGGACCTTCATGTGCTGTCATGGTCCTGAGTATGACATCTGAGGCTGGCACGAAATATTTTTAAAGATAAGTACATAAGTATTGCCATACTGGGAAAGACCAAAGGTCCATCAAGCCCAGCATCCTGTTTCCAACAGTGGCCAATCCAGGTCACAAATACCTGGCAAGATCCCAAAAAAGTACAAAACATTTTATACTGCTTATCCAAGAAATAGTGGATTTTCCCCAAGTCCATTTAATAATAGTCTATGGACTTTTCCTTTAGGAAGCTATAGAAACGACAGGCAGGATCGACAACCCAGATTGGGCCCAATTTGTATACACAGTTTGATGATACCCAAGGGGACATTGATGGATATCTAACTGCCTTTGAGAAAATTTGCCACCTCAATGAAATTCCTGAGGAAGACTGGGTGCGCTATCTGGGAGGCAAGCTCACTGGCACTGCACTTGAATCTTTCCAAGGAATGTCTATGGAGATGTGGTCCCAGTTTGAGAAGGTGCACAAAGCTTTGTTAAAACATTATGCCATTACCTCTGAGGCCTACAGACTAAAGTTCCGGATTTTGCAAAAGGGGAGCGGATGATATTCCAGCAAGTTTGTGATCCAGTTAAGATACCAGCACCAGTGGTGGCTCAATGGAGCCGAAGTTAAAACCCTGGAGGACTGCCAAAACCTGATGGTCCTGGAGCAGTTTCTTCAGTGTTGTCGTCCAGAGGTGAGGGAACATGTTCAAGATCACCAGCCCCATACTCCCGAAAAGGCGACTGAGTTGACTGACATCTTTGTGGCTAACCATCCCTGGTTGGCAAAGAGAAACCTTCCATATCTGCAGCCAGGGCCCTAAGCCAAATATTCCTGCAACCTCAGAGACAGTCAGCAAACCTTCCAATATTCCCCAGAAACCTAAAGACTTTAAGTATGAACATCCTTGTTACCAGAGTGGGCATACAGAACATTTCAAAGAGGATTGCCCAGATAACCCCAAGCCTGCACTAAAAAGCATTCCAGTTCCTGCACCAAAGCTGGCAGCTTTCATGGGTAGCTCCAGTCCCACGGAGGAGGCCTACACAGTAGCTGCAGCACAAAAGGTTACTGGTCAGTCATCAAGCAAGGAAGCAGATTGGTTTCCACAACACTGTAGCACCCCCAGTAACTGTGAATTAGACCCAGGTGACTGGGCTTATGGACACTGGCTCTAGCATGACTTTGTTACAATCAGAACTGGTGCAGGAAGATGCTATTCTACTAGGGTGAACTATTGATGTAGTATTAGCCAATAGATCCAAAGAGGCTGTACACATTGCTTGAGTATATCTGGTTTGGGGTACCAAGCTTGGATACAGAGAAATAGGAATAATGAAGAACATTTCAGTACCAATGCTATGTGGAACCGACATGGGTCCAATGAACATTACCCTTGATTGCGGAGTCAGCATTTCCAACCAGTAGTCAGACACGGATGGCCCAACAAACGGAATCTGCAGAGACCACCTCTCGTTCCAGATCCTGAGCCAGTACAGGTGGAACCATCTAACCAAGCATCAGGAGGAGGCACTCCAGTGCTTCCAACAGAACCAGTTCCTGAGGTGACCGGGACCGTGAGTATGGAACAACCTGACTTATCTGACACACCTATTGATCAGACTGTTGACCCTGATTTGACAGTTACCAGCAGAGACTCTTCCAGCAATCAATACTAGTATAATACAGAGACATGCTTTTCAGGAATCACAACACTCTGACCCTGACCTGGAAGCTTTGCGGCAGAGGGTTGGTCAGCCAATCGATGAGATTCATAAAGATCGTATCCTTTGGAAAGAGGGCTTGCTGTACAGAGAGACTGATCCCATTGATCCTAATAGGCTCTGGACAGCAGGCAAACAGCTCATTGTGCCCAAAGCATACAGAGAACAACTCCTGCAGATTGCACACGACATTCCCCTAGCAGGACATCAGGGGTGGCACGCACATGCACTAGATTGACCCAGAACTTCTACTGGCCTGGAGTATCTTGAGCCGTAGCTGACTATTGTCGAACCTGTGATGCGTGCCAGAGAGTTGAGAAGCCCCATGATTACCCCTGAAACCTTTACCCATTATCAGTGAGCCATTTGAGAGAAGCTATGGATATAGTGGGGCCTTTAGCTGTCCCTAGCTGGACTGGGAAAAGATATATACTGACAATGATGGACTTCGCTACCAGATATCGTGAAGTGGTAGCTTTATCCTCAATAGAAACAGAGAAAGTTGCCACTGCCTTGCTAGAAATATTTTCCAAGGTGGGATATCCACGAGAAATACTTTCAGACCAAGGGACACAGTTTATGTCTGAGCTGATCCAAAACCTGTGAACACACTGTGGCGTGAAATCTACCCCTTATCACCCTGAAACTAATGGGTTGTTGGAGAGATTTAATGGGACATTAAAGCATATGTTAAAGACTTTTGTGGAATTGGGAGACCGGGACTGGGAAAAGTACTTGCCCTACCTACTGTTTGCATACAGAGGTGTTCTCCCCATTCGAGCTTCTTTATGGCTGGAGAGTGAGAGGCCCCTTGACCTAATAAGAGAACATTGGGAAGGGAAAGTTTACACCTCTGGCACCCCTGGGCTTTGTCAGAGACTTGCAAGCAGCCCAGACTAAGCAAAAGACCTGGTATGATTGTAAGGCCCAAAATAGAGAGTTTCATGAGGGCCAGCAGATACTTGTTTTAGTCCTAGTATGTCAGAATAAACTTCAGGCTAACTGGGCGGGACCTTACAAGGTCATACAACACCATATCTATGGACTCTCAAGACAGTAAGCAGTGTACTTTTCATGTAAATATGTAAATATGTTAAAGGCCTATGCAGATAGCATGGTGCTAGCTGTATACAACCCACAGTGTCAGGATAGTGAACTCATACCTGACCTCCTAGCAGAGACATTACCAGAGGGATCTACACAATAAGTTGTAGTGGGAGAGCAATTAACCCCCACTCAGAAACAGCAACTAGAAGCAGTATTGCAAACGTATGCTGATGTGTTTTCTACTAAACCAGGAATTACTCATTTGGCTAATCACGATGTAGTCAGGAAAACAAAGATGGAAATGGAAGAAAAAATAGCCAATATGATAAAATGTGTGTGTGGGGGGGAGGGGGGGGGGACAAGACATTTTTCAGACATGTTAGTGATAGGAGGAACTGCAAAAGTGGTTTTGTGAGACTCACAGCTGAAGGAGAGAAATATGTAGAAGCTGATAAGGGTAAGGCAGAATTGCTTAATAAATATTTCTGTTTTGTGTTCACAAATGAAGGGCTGGAAGTAGAACAACAGAAGACAAACACAAATAGGAATGGAAGTGTAATACACCCTGTACAATTTTTAGAGGGCAGTGTTCATGAGGAGCTAGCTAAACTAAAGGTGGACAAAGCAATAGGGCCAGATGGCATACATCCAACAGTACTGAGGGAAATTAGGGACGAACTGGGCTGGCTGCCCTTTCAATGCTTTTCTGGATTCAGGAGTGGTTCTGGAGGACTGGAGAAGGGTGGGTATGGTCCTTTTTAACAAAAGGGGAAGTAAAGAAGTGATTGGGAACTACAAGCCAGTTAGTCTGACCTTTGTGGTAAGTAAATTAATGGAGATGCTTATAAAACAGAAAATAGTGAAGTCTCTGGAATCCAGTGGATTGCAGGACACAAGGCAACATGGGTTCACCTGAGGCAGGTCTTGTCATACAATATAATTAATTATTTGTTTCGGTGACTAGAGAGCAGGATTGAGGGAGAGCGCTAGATGTGGTGTACTTAAATTTTAGCAAAACCTTTGAAACAGTTTTGCATAGACTGAGTGCCCTTTGTATGGGCCCTAAAGTGACTGACTGGGTTAGGAACTGGATAAGTGGAAGGCGACAGAGGATAGTGGTACGAACTAGAACCTCACACAAGCATAACTCGATACCATGGTTCAACGATGAACTGAAAAAGCTAAAAATGCAGACCAGGAAACTCGAACGAGCATTGAAGAAAACAAAAGATAAACATACAGTTAACAAATGGAAACAAATACAAATACAAAGAAAATACAAATACACAATAAGACAGACCAAAAGATTATTCTATAAAACTAAAATAGGGACAGATTGCAAAGACACAAAAAAACCTATACCAACTGGTGCACAAGCTCCTAGACACCAACTTGGTCACTACAACGAATACAGACATCCCATCTGCAGATGAAATTGCTAAGTATTTCAATGAAAAAATTGTAAACCTACGCAACACGCTGCCTCAAGACACCACTGACATTGAAAATGTCTTAAATGAGCAGGACCCAACCACTGGAGAATACCCGGCTGACCGGAATTGGTTAAACTTCACCATCCTTACCATCAAAACAGTTATCCAAGCGATCAGCAGGTTCTCTAACACTCACTGTGAACTAGATATCTGCCCCAGCTACCTAATAAAATCCGCCCCTGACTGCTTCATAGGAGACCTCACATCCCACCTAAATTACATGCTTCAGCAAGGTCTCTTCCCTAAGGAAAATGGCAATATCCTACTCACCCCATTACCAAAAGATACCAAGAAAAAAACTAATGAAATCACTAACTACCGCACAGTAGCATTGATCCCATTGGCAGTCAAACTGATGGAAAGCATGGTAACCAAACAACTTACAGACTACATAAACAAATACTCAATATTGCATGAATCACAGTCAGGTTTCCGCTTCCTCCACAGCACCGAAACAGTACTAATCACTCTCCTAGCCAAATTCAAACAGGAAATAGCAACAGGCAAAAACATCCTTCTCCTCCAATTCGATATGTCCAGTGCATTCGACATGGTCTACCATAATATATTAATGAGATTACTAGATAAATTCGGGATTGGTGGAAACATACTTAGCTGGATCAAGGGCTTCCTAACCACAAGAACATACCAAGTAAAATCAAACTCAAACATATCACCACCATGGAAAGCAGACTGTGGAGTACCGCAAGGATCACCGCTATCACCGATACTCTTCAACCTAATGATGACCCCACTAGCCAAGACCTTATCCAACCAAGGCCTTATCCCTTCCATATATGCAGATGACGTCATAATATACATTCCGTACAACACCAAACTGACAGAAATCAGCAACAAAATCAAGCTCAGCCTGAACATCATGGACTCATGGGCAAATGCATTTCAACTAAAACTTAATAAAGAAAAAAACTCATTGCCTCATACTCTCATCCCAACACAATGCCAACAACCCCACAAGTATCAACACCCCAGATTACACCCTTCCTATATCAGACAGCCTGAAAATCCTCCGCGTTACAACAGACCGCAACCTAACACTAGAGAGCCAAGTGGCATCCATAACAAAGAAAATGTTCCACTCAATGTGGAAACTCAAACGCTTGAAACAATTCTTCCTGAAGGAAACATTTCGCAACTTGATACAATCAATGGTGCTAAGCCACGTAGACTACTGCAATGGAATTTATACAGGATGCAAAGAACAAACCTTAAAGAAACTCCTCACCACTCAAAACACGGCAGCTAGGCTTATATTTGGAAAAACTTGATTTGAAAGCACAAAATCCCTCCGTGAAAAACTGCACTGGCTCCCAATCAAAGAACGCATTGCCTTCAAAATCTGCACCCTGATCCACAAAATTATCTACGGTGAAGCCCCGGTATACATGATAGACTTGATCAACCTACCAACTAGAAACACATCAGAATCAACACGATCACATCTAAATCTGTACTACCCAAGCTGTAAAGGTCTTAAATACAAATCGGCTTACGCATCCAGCTTTTCCTATATAAGCACACAATTGTGGAACGCATTACCAAAAGCCTTGAAAATGACGTATGACCACCTAAACTTCCGGAAATCACTAAAAACTAACCTTTTCAAAAAGGCATACCCCACCGATCCAACTTAAATGCCTGATCCCTGCAACACAACAAACCTAAAGTACGTAATGGACAAAACTCAACTCTTCCGTTGTACGTTTCCCTAATGTGGCTATGCCACTTGAACTTTATTTTACCACTACATCACTTTGTATTTGTTCTCTCCGGAGTCTGCATACACCTCTCCAGTACTATGTAAGTCACATTGAGCCTACAAATAGGTGGGAAAATGTGGGATACAAATGTAACAAATACATAAATGGAGCTCAGTCCGAGGAAAGGGATGATACCAGTGGTGTGCCGCAAAGTTCGGTTCTTGGGCTGATTCTTTTCAATATTTTTGCACACAATATTACTGAAGGGCTCTCTGGTAAGGTTTGCCTTTTTGTGGATAATACCAAAATTTACAATAGGGTAGACACCCCTGATGATATGCATGAGGAAGGATTTAGTGAAGCTTGGTCCAGAATTTCACAGTTAAAATTTAATACTAAAAAATGGGCTGTAGAAATCCAAGGGAGCAGTACAGTTTAGGAGATTAAGTACTTCTGTGCATGAAAGAGGAACGAGACTTGAATGTGATCATATTTGATGATTTTAACCTGGCCAAACAGGTAAAAAAGACAACAGTGAAAGCCAGAAGGATGCTTGGGTGCATTGGAAGAGGAATGGCCACCAGGAAAAAGGATGTGATAATGCCTCTGTATGAGTCTCTGGTGAGGTCCATCCAGTCTGCCCAACAAGACAAACTCATATGTGTATACCTTACCTTGATTTGCACCTGCCTTTTTCAGGGCACAGACAGTACAAGTCTACCCAGCAGTATTTCCCGCCTCCCAACCACCAGTCCCGCCTCCCATCACCGGCTCTGGCACAGACCGTATAAGTCTGCCCTCCACTATCCTCGCCTCCCAACCACCAACCTCTCTTCCCCCACCTGCTCCGCCACCCAATTTTGGCTAAACTTCTGAGGATCCATTCGTACTGCACAGGATTCCTTTATGCTTATCCCACGCATGTTTGAATTCCGTTACCGTTTTCATCTCCACCACCTCCCGCGGGAGGGAATTCCAAGCATCCACCACCCTCTCCGTGAAAAAATACTTCCTGACATCTTTTTTGAGTCTGCCCCCCTTCAATCTCATTTCATGTCCTCTCGTTCTACCGCCTTCCCATCTCCGGAAAAGATTTTTTTGCGGATTAATACCTTTCAAGTATTTGAACGTCTGTATCATATCACCCCTGTTCCTCCTTTCCTCCAAAGTATACATGTTCAGGTCAACAAGTCTTTGCTCATACGTCTTGGAACGCAAATCCCATACCATTCTCGTAGCTTTTCTTTGCACCGCTTCCATTTTTTTAACATCCTTCGCAAGGTACGGCCTCCAATACTGAACACAATACCCCAGGTGGGGCCTCACCAACGACTTGTACTGGGGCATCAACACTTCCTTTCTTCTGCTGATCACACCTCTCTCTATACAGTCTAGCAACCTTCTCGCTACGGCCACCGCCTTGTCACACTGTTTTGTCGCCTTCAGATCCTCGGATACTATCACCCCAAGATCCCTCTTCCCGTCAGTACCTATCAGACTCTCACCACCTAACACATAAGTCTCTCGTGGGTTTCTACTCCCTAAATGCATCACTTTGCATTTCTTCGCATTGAATTTTAATTGCAAAACCTTAGACCATTCTTCTAGCTTCCTCAGATCCCTTTTCGTGCTTTCCACTCCCTCCCGGGTGTCCACTCTGTTGCAAATCTTAGTATCATCCGCAAATAGGCAAATTTTACCTTCTAACCCTTCGGCAATGTCACTCACAAATATATTGAACAGAATCGGCCCCAGCACCGATCCCTGAGGCACTCCACTACTCACCTTTCCCTCCTCTGAGCGAACTCCATTTACCACCACCCTCTGTCGTCTGTCCGTCAACCAGTTCCTAATCCAGTTCACCACTTCGGGACCTATCTTCAGCTCATCTAGTTTATTTAAGAGCCTCCTGTGGGGAACCGTGTCAAAAGCTTTGCTAAAATCTAAGTAGATTACGTCTATAGCACGTCGATGATTCAATTCTCCAGTTACCCAATCAAAGAATTCAATGAGATTCGTTTGGCACGATTTCCCTCTGGTAAAACCATGTTGTCTCGGATCTTGCAACTTGTTGGCTTCTAGGAAATTCACTATCCTTTCCTTCAGCATGGCTTCCATTACTTTTCCAATAACCGAAGTGAGGCTTACCGGCCTGTAGTTTCCAGCTTCTTCCCTATCACCACTTTTGTGAAGAGGTACCACCTCCGCCGTTCTCCAGTCCCTTGGAACCTCTCCCGTCTCCAAGGATTTATTAAACAAATCTTTAAGAGGACCCGCCAGAACCTCTCTGAGCTCCCTCAATATTCTGGGGTGGATCCGTCCGGTCCCATGGCTTTGTCCACCTTTAGCTTTCCAAGTTGTTGATACACACTCTCTTCCGTGAACGGTGCTATATCCATTCCATTCTCAGGTGTACTTTTGCCAGTCCCTTGCGGTCCTTCTCCAGGATTTTCTTCAGTGAAAACAGAACAAAAGTATCTATTTAGCAAATTGGCTTTTTCTTCATCATTATCTACATAGCGGTTCGCAGTATCTTTTAGTCTCACAATCCCCTTTTTAGTTATTCTTCTTTCACTAATATACCTGAAGAAATATTTGTCGCCCCTCCTTACATTTCTAGCCATTTATTCTTCCGCTTGCGCCTTCGCCAGACGTACCTCTCTCTTGGCTTCTTTCAGTTTCATCCGGTATTCCTCCCCATGTTCCTCTTCTTGAGATTTTCTATATTTCTGGAACGCTAACTCTTTAGCCTTTATTTTCTCAGCCACTTGCTTGGAGAACCATATCGGTTTCCTTTTTCTCTTGCTTTTATGTACTCTCCTTACATAAAGGTTTGTGGCCCTATTTATTACTTCTTTCAGCCTGGACCACTGCCCTTCCACTCAGGGGCGTATCTGGAATCCGGCGGTAGGGGGGGCCAGAGCCAGAGAGGGGGGGCACATTTTTGCCTCCCTCCCCCCCCCCGCCGCCGCCTCTCCCACCCCTCCCCGCCGTCAACCCTCCCCGCTGCTTACTTTTGCTGGCGGGGGGCCCCAACCCCCGCCAGCCGAGGTCCGACCCGCAATCTCCATATTTCGTCTTCCTCCGTGGCCATGTGCTTCCAGGAAGTACGCTGCAGTGCTGATTCGTTGAATCCAGTTCGGCGTCTGACGTGCTGCGACGTCAGACGCCGAACTGGATTCAACGAATCAGCACTGCAGCGTTACTTCCTGGAAGCACATGGCCACGGAGGAAGACGAAATATGGAGATTGCGGGTCGGACCTCGGCTGGCGGGGGTTGGGGCCCCCCGCCAGCAAAAGTAAGCAGCGGGGGAGGGTTGACGGCGGGGAGGGGAGCCAGGGCGAAATCTGCGGGGGCCCAGGCCCCTGTGGCCCCACGCAGATACGCCCCTGCTTCCACTTCATGTTCATCCTCCCAGCCCCATCATCTCCTTCCTCAGGTATTCCCCCATTTTACTAAAGTCAGCACGCTTGAAACCAGGACTTTGCGTTAGAGTGGCTGGCCCTCCACCTTCAGCGTTATATCAAACCAAACCGTTTGATGGTCCACTGCTTCCCAGGTGTGCACCCAATCAGACATTTGACACCCTATCCCCATTTGTGAGCACCAGATCCAGCATCGCTTCTTCCCTCGTGGGTTCCGTCACCATCTGTCTGAGCAGAGCACTTTGGAAAGCATCCACGATCTCTCTAGTTCTTTCCGATTTGGCAGACGGAACCTTCCAAACTACATCCGGCAGATTGAATCTCCCATCAACAGAACCTCTTTTTTCTTTCCTAATTTTTGAATATCTGCGATCAGATCTTTATCTAGTTCCTCTAATTGTGTCGGGGTCTGTAGACAACATCCACAGGGACAGAGGTTCTATCCTCTCTTTTAAGGTGATCCATATCGCTTCTCTTTTCCCCAGGTCCCTGTCATTTCAGTTGCCATGATATCATTCTACATACAGAGCTACTCCTCCACCTTTACGACCCCTCTATATCCTTCCTAAATAGATTATAGCCTGGTATGCTTGCCATCCCATTCGTGGGAACCGTTGAGCCATGTCTCTGTGTTGCAACAACATCTAAGTCTGCCTCCAACATCAGGGCTTGAAGGTCATGAACTTTATTGATTAGACTACGAGCATTTGTGGCATCGCTTTCATCTATATTTCTTGGTATGTGTTTCAACATTAGTGATTTGGGGGTGGTCTTTTCACTTTGGGTACTTCATTTCTTTTTGCTCAACTCTATTGCTTTTTTCCTCTGTCTCAGTTTCTATTTTTCAGGAGCATTACAGTGCTGTAATGGAGCAAAATAATTCTTTAGTGGCAAACACTTGTGCGAACGGATGCTTCTGTGTCACATGACGAAGTCTGCCTGAGCCTACTGTGAACCATCTGTTCTTATGTGGTTTATTCTTTGAGGGAAGTGGTGAGAAGCTATTTTCTGTGCAGTCCTAGAAGCTGCTTTAATTGTATCCAATTCTTGCATTACTTTACTGAGCTCTTGTTTAAAACTAGATAGCTGAAGACAGATAGGGCAAGCTTTAAGTCTCCAGATGATTGGCCTTGAAACTAAAGTACCACAATTATTGCAGAGAATAAAAGTCATCCTGATGGTTGAATGAATGGGTATGACCAGGTGTACTAGTTGGGGTTAATAGTCTGTAAGACTCGCCTGTGTATGATTGAGTAAAGTTAATGAGGTTTGGTTTGTCTATAAATGAGTGGAAAACCCTGGGTGGGGGGATTATAAGTCCCAATGGGTCAGCTTAAATCTGTTATCAGGCAATTCTCTGGATGGGACCAGACTTGGTACAGTCTGGTCAAAGAATTTTCAAAGATTTAACTTTCAAAATTGCCCTAGAATATAAAAACTTTCCTTGTTGTAATATAAATCAGATATCCCCAATCATTATATCAGTTTAACAATGTAAAATGCACTTTAGGGCCTCAATACAATGCAATGCAGCCTCCCTCTCTATCAGAGCTTGGTCAGGAAGAGAAAGAAAGAAATAAGAGGTTTCACAGTGGCAAAGTTAATTAAGCAATAGCATAAATTAAAGAGAATATCAGGTATCTCACTATAGCCAGAAAGTTGAGAAGTTTGGAATTTAAAAGGTCAGAATTTACTTTACTTTGGAGGAGTTTGCTTCAGGTACCGACAGACAGGTCAGCACTGAGGAGAGTTACAAATGGTTTGACCCTACTCAGGAGCTCAACCCTTACTCCTGTGTGTAATTGATTAAATCCCAATGGGTCAGCTAAATGCTGTTATCAAGGCAATTCTCTGGATGGGACCAGAATTGGCTACCGTCTGGTCAAAGATTTTCAAATGATTTAACTTTCAAAATGCCCTAGAATATAAAAAACTTTACTTGTTGTAATATAAATCCAGATCTTCCCAAAATTATATCAGTTTCAACAATTTTATATTTCTACGTGGAGGGCATTCCCAGCAGTAATGGCAGCGCAGCATATTGCTGTGCGCCAGGGACACCGAGAGACAAAACTGGGCCTGGAGCAAACACCCCCTGGACCCCCCTCATGGGCCTACTGCTGCCATGCCACCCTGTGAAGGCCCACCACTGCCGCAGCCCCCCCCCACAAGCCCCGCCTCCCCCAGGTCTGCTTGCTTGCTTGTCTGTGTGCCGGACGTTAACTGTGCTGTGCCGCACAGGTCTTCTTCCTGCCACATCCCCTCCATATTGTGGAGGCAGGAAGATGGGCACCTGTCGCCAACAGCGCAGAGTTAACATGATAATGTGATAGCCCAACAGCACTGGGCACTAGAGGAGGAACAGGATTCAGGAGACCAATCTCAGCTTGCGTGCCAGGCGGGCCCCCCTTGGAGGCTGGGCCCTGGGAATCTTGCCCCCTGCCTCTCTTGGTGGCCCTGCTGCTTGCTGCACCTGATTACGCACGAGTGGCACGTGAGCCCTTACTGCCTACTAATAGGTGGCGGGGAAGTGCTCAGCAGTAAATAGCCATGCACTAATTTAATTAATAGTGCCCACGGTATTTACTGCCCAATTTTAAAAAAGGCTTTTTTTCCCCCGCACAATAAAAAGTTACACCGCGCACACAATTTAATGTGCCAAATTAGCATAGGTCACTTTTTACCGTGGCTTATTAAAAGGGCCCCATAGAGTACTGTGTACAATTCACCTTTTAAAAGATGTAAAATATTTCCTCAATTATTACTTTAAAAGGAGTGAAGCCTGTGAAACTGGGATTTCTATAATCAGTGGGATTTGAATTAGAGACTTAAGTATATGTATTGTTAAATAACTTCTGGTTTTTAAAAGAGAAAGAATGTAATCAGATCTATTATTTCTAACTAATATTGGACAATAAGTATGCTTTCAATGAAATGATTTGGCTATACACTGTATTGACCTTGAAGAAGTCAACCAGATGATCAATGTGGAATAATGAATTAGACGAGTAATATCTGGGGATAATCAGGTTAATACCACGGTGTGTTTTTGGTTCTGTTTTACTGTTTAATTGATCTCCTTGTCTTGTGTCACTTTCCCTATTTAGTGGTCTAAGGAAGAGAATAGAATTACCTGACTGAAATAATTTCTATATATTATTTTCTCTTGTATTTCCGGCAAGTTGTTTTATCGCTTGTAAAAATTTAAATGGTTATAAATTTAAAAAAAAAAATTTTAAGCTGTAAACAAGATGGAATCGGTCCAGAGAATGGCTACTAAATTGGTCAGGGGTCTTCGTCATAAAAGTGTATACTATGGAAGAAAGGTGGGAGAGGGGAGATATGGTAGAGAGGACATTTAAATATCTCCATGACATAAATTCACCGGAGGCAAATCTCTTTCAATTGAAAGGAAGTCTGGAATGAGGAAGCATAGGATGAAGGTGTGAAAGGGGACAGACTCAAGAGTAACCTAAGGAAATACTTCTTCATTTGAAAGAGTGGTGAATTTGTGGAATGGCCTTCCAATGGAGGTGGGGAGATGGAAGATGTATCTTTCAAGCAAGCTTCGGACAAGTACATAGGATTCCATGAGAGGAAGGATAGTAGATGGCATGGATGTGCAGATGGGTAGGCCATATGGTCTTCATCTGCCTTCATGTTTCTGTTTCTATGCTTCTAGGACAGACCCAAGAGCTCCTTTGTTACAGTGCAAGATTGTGGGTCCCACCTGTAATAGATCTGGATTTATCATTTCTCTTTTCCAATTCAAACTCAAAGTAAGCTACATATTCAAGTACCTGAGTGATTTTCAGGCTCAAATTGGCCTACAATTTAGAAGTACCTGAGGTAATAGAAGGTGAAGTGACTGCTCAAGGTCACAACGAGTGTCAGTGGGAGAAGTAGGATTTGAACCTCTGACTTCCTTGGTTGCAAACTACTTCTCTAACCACTAGGCTACTCCTTTACTCTGTGGCAACAAGCTCAGGTACAAAGGAACTACACATGTCCTCTATTGAAATTTCAGTTTATATTGCCAGTTAGGCTTAGTTCTGCTAAAGTCTCTTTTAATGAGATTATATGGAATTAACTAAGCCTTTGAAATCTCTCACCTAATGTGGGCTATATAGTTTAACAAATCAGTTATACGCTGAACCCAGTTGATCAAATAACCCCTTTGAAATCTCTTGTCAACATCTAAGGACAAATGTACTAACCCACAAAAATTCCCATGGGTTAGCAAACTATATCTGGTGAAAGTTTGCTATATATGCTACAGGACTCAGCCATAAATGATAACTACACCTTACACATCTTTTTTTATGAAAACTGGTATGAGAAGATGTCTTCATGCACCGGTTTTTGTAAAATTCATAATTAATGAATTGCTTCACATTTTTTGGCATCACAGCAGCTCATTCTTTATAAATTTAAAAAACTTTTACATGTAACAGTTACTATGAGGTCACACCTGAGGGATCAGTCTCCTGAGATATATTCATTAATTTATTAGCCTTACAAAATACCCAGGAAAAATATAAACAGCTTTGCTTCCATTTACTTACTCTGATCAAATCTTACTCTGCTGAAGACTCTCCACTCAAGATACAAAAAGATACATCTAGATTAATCCTTTTTACTATAGAAATGATATTAGATTATATTAGATTTACAACCGGTTTCCGTTAATAGAGCACTGGTGCTTCCCCATGGACCAGTGTATTATCAGAAATGTCCTACAGGGGCTTTCAAGACCACACAAATCACATCTTCAAATTATTCCAAAAACATAAAACTACTGACTCATCATACACTTTCCAGTTCACATGACGCAGGTGGCTCATGTACTCCCTACCACCTCTGACCCAGATGTTCTGGAATCTGACTGCATACTTTGGGCTGTGTGCACTGGCTCTGGGTGTGACCTTTCCTGCTATTATCATTCCAGTTTGTACTATATTGCCATACACTTGGCATTTTGCCCTTAGCCATGAAATCTACTAACCATATATAAATATATTCCTGAAAACGTCAGTGACACCTATTTGTGGATCAGTCAGCGTTTCCTCTATGTGGGAGCTGATATATAAAGTCCACGCTGGGACAATTTCAAAAGGCAATACCTGAAAACACTTGAGTCTGACTCCAAAAACTATTTTCTTCTTCAGGAGACGAGAAAGAGAGGAGTCACATCTTTGTTCTTCACACATTCAGCATCAATTGGGAGTTGAGATTTGCTTAAGGCGAAGATTAAAGGACGTAGGGTAACCTGGAGTTTGCCTGTCCTAGATTTCCTTGGTTCCTACTCATTGTATCCTGAGGTCTGTTAAGTGCCTGAGGTATGTATCCATCCAGAGGTGTTATAATGTATTTTTAGGCAACAGAGATGCACATTATTGATAAATGAGAATAGTGGCGTTTGGAGCTGTGTTAAACAATAAGACATAATGCTGAAGAAATCAAATCTATGGAATCCAAATTGTATGGTTGAATATCTATGTACATGTAGGCACAGCAACAAAAAATAGTAACTATTTATGCAGTGCCTAGGCATTTCTGGGGATATAGTCAGGGCAGAGTAAGGGCGGAATTATAGTGTGCACACTTGTTTTATAAAATATGCATGTATATGATAGATTATTCAAATTTACACCCTTTTTGGAGCAGGTATAGATCTATGAGAAAACATTTGTGTACTATAGGGGATCATTGTATGAGATACGTAAGTGCCTGTGTTGCCGTTATAAAATAGGGATAAAATAGATGCTTTTTGGACTTTCCACATATGTACATAAGAACATAAGAATAGCCATATTGGGTCAGACCAATGGTCCATCTAGTCCAGTATCCTGTTTTCCAAACAGTGGCCAAGCCAGGTAAAAAGTACCAAGCAAAAAACCAAATCGTGGCAACATTCCATATTACAAATCCTAGGGCAAGCAGTTCCTTCTTCATGTCTGTCTCAATAGCAGACTACGGACTTTTCCTCCAGGAATTTGTCCAAACATTTTTTAAACCCAGATAAGCTAACCACTGTTATCACATCCTCCGGCAAAGAGTTCCAGAGCTTAACAATTTGTTGAGTGAAAAAATATTTCCTCCTATTTGTTTTAAAAGTATTTCCATGTAACTTCCTTGTGTGTCCCCTAGTCTTTGTACTTTTGGAACGAGTAAAAAATTGATTTACTTCTACTTGTTCTACACCTCAATCATATCTCCCCTCATTCATCTCTTATCTAAGCTGAAGAGCCCTAATCTCTTTAGCCTTTTCTCATATGAGAGGAATTCCATCCCCTTTATGATTCTGGTCACTCTTCTTTGAACCTTAGAAAAGGTTCAAATTCCGCTATACCTTTTTTGAGATACAGCGACCAGAACTGAACGCAAATACTCAAGGTGCGAATGCACCAAGGGGCGATACAAAGGCATTATAGTATTTTCGATCTTATTCACTATATCTTTTCTAATTATTCCTAACATCCTGTTTGTTTTTTTGGCTGCCACTACACACTGACCATATTTCAGCATATTATCTTCAATGATACCTAGATCTTTTTCTTCAGTGCTGACCCCCAAGGTGGCCCCTAGCATCAGGTAACTATTATTCAGATTATTCTTTCCAATGTGCATCACCATGCATTTGTCCACACCTGCCATTTGGATGCCCAGTCTTCCAATTTCCTAAAGTCTTCCTGCAATATTTCACAGTCCGCACGTGTTTTAACAAACTTGAATAGTTTTGTATCATCTGCGAATTTAATCACCTCACTTGTTGTTCCGATTTCCATATCATTTATAAATATGTTTAATAGCACCAGTCCCAGTACAGATCCCTGAGGCACTCCACTGTTTACCCTCCGCCATTGAGAGAAGTGACCATTTAACCCTATCCTCTGGTTTCTGTCCAATAACCAATTCCTAATCCACACCAGAACCTTGCCTCCTATCCCATGAATTTAACACTCTCGGGAGTCTCTCATGAGGAACTTTATCAAAAGCTTTCTGAAAATCTAGATACACTATACCAACTGGTTCACCTTTATCTACATGTTTATTCACACCTTCAAGGAAATGAAGCAAATTGGTGAGGCAAGACTTCTCTCGGCTGAACCCATGCTGACTCTGTCCCATTAAACCATGTTTGTGTATGTGTTCTGTAATTCTATTCTTTATAATAGTTTCTACTATTTTGCATGGCTCTGACATCAGGCTTACCAATCTGTAACTTCCCGGATCACCCCTAGAACCCTTTTTAAAAATCGGCATCACATTGGCCACCCTCCAATTTTCAAGTACTACTGACAATTTTAATGACAGGTTACATATTACTAACAGCAGATCAGCAATTTCATGCTTGAGTTCGTTGAGTACCCTTGGATGTATGCCATCTGGTCTTGGTGATTTACTACTCTTTACTTTGTCAATTTGGCTCAGTACATCTTCCAGGTTCACCAAGATTTTATTCAGTTCCTCTGCATCATCACCCTTGAAAACCATTTTTGGTACAAGCAGATCTTTTACATCTTCTTCCGTAAAGACAGAAGCAAAGAATTCATTCAGTTTCTCTGCTATGGCCTTGCCCTCCCTGAGCACCCCTTTTGCTCCATCATGATCTAACAGTCCCACTGATTCCCTCATAGGCTTTCTGCTTCTGATGTACCTGAAAAAGTTGTTACTGTGAGTTTTAGCCTCTGCGGCAAGTTTCTTTTCATATTCTCTTTTAGCCTTCTTTATTATTGCTTTATGTTGCTTCTTATTTTCTTCATTTGGGTCCTTTTTCTATTCTTTAAAGGACAATCTTTTGGCTGTAAAAGCCTCTTTTACTTCACCTTTTAACCATGCTGACTGTTGTTTTCTCTTCTTTCCACCTTTGCAAATAAATGAAATGCATCTGGACTGGGCTTCCAAGATGGTATTTTTGAATAATGTCCATGCCCAATTTAGTGTCCTAACTGTCATAGAACCGGGGATGGTGAGCCCTTGGGCTGCAGCAGAAAAGCTCTCTGGGGGGGGCGCAGAGCAGAGGCGAACCAGGCACTGAATGCAAACAAGATACCAGACATGGCAAATAGACAGAGCACACTCAAGATAAAGTGAAACCAGAAACAGGCTAAAGCAAAAACCAGAAACAGAACTTAACAAAAGCAGGAACCAAAAACAAAGGAAGGACACTCATACGGGCCGCAAGGCTGAACTGGAACCCACTCATACCAAAGGGAATGGAAAAGAATTTCTTGCTACACACAGGCACAAAGAAACTGAAGGGGGAAGGACATCCCCACTTAAACTCACATGTTAGAAACCACAAATAAAAGATAAGAAAACCACACCGGGAGGCAGCACAGGGCTATGCTTAGAACCACAGCTATAAACGAATGGTCCTAACCAAGTCAAACAGAAATCACACAGAGAGGTAGCTCAGGGCTGAGCTAGTAGTCACAGCTAAACAGAAGAGCCACCCACTCAAACACAAACAGAACCAAACAGAGAGGAAGCTCAGGGCTGTGCTAGAAGACACAGCTAAATGAAAGAACAGCCCACTCATGCCACACAGAGAGACCGCTCAAGGCTGCGCTAGTAGTCACAGCTAAATGAAAGAGCAACCCATTCAAACACAAACAGAAGCTAAACAGAGAGGACACTCAGGGTTGAGCTAGTAGACACAGCTAAACGAAAGAACAGTCCACTCGTGCCACACAGAGAGACCACTCAAGGCTGAGCTAGTAGTCACAGCTAAACGAGAGAGCAACCCACTCAAGCACAAACATAATCAAACAGAGAGGAAGCTCAAGGCTGTGCTAGTAGACACGGCTAAACAAAAGAACAGCCCACTCATGCCACACAGAGAGACCACTCAAGGCTGCGCTAGTAGTCAGAGCTAAACAAAAGAGCAACCCACTCAAACACAAACAGAAACCTCACAGAGAGGACTCAAACAGAAAGCACTCAAGACAAGGCCACACAAAGGAACACTCACAGCTATGCCACACAGCACTCAAGGATAAGGGAAGCTACTCATTAAGGAACACTCTAAGCTGTACCATACAGCACTCAGGGAATAGGGAAGCCACTCAAAGGAATACTCAAAGGTGTGCCACTAGGCACTCATGGATAAAGGGAAGCCACTCAAAGGAATACTCAAGGGTGTGCCACCAGGCACTCATGGAAAAAGGGAAGCCACTCATAGGAATACACAAGGCTGGCCACACAGCACTCAAGGGTAAATGGAAGCCACTCATAAGAATACACAAGGCTGTGCCACATGGCACTCAAGGGTAAAGGGAAGCCACTCATAGGAATACACATAGCTGTGCCACACGGTACTCAAGGATAAAGGGAATCCACTCATAGGAATACACAAGGCAGTGCCACAGAGTCAAATAATAGACACTAGAGACAAAGGGAAAAGCAAGCAAAAAGGGAAGGCTGCCTTTACATACACAAATCAGATAAGGAGCAGTGATCACAAGAACCAGGAAACAAACACAACAGACAAAGAGTTAAAGCAGGCTAAAGGGAAGGGCTGCTTCTAATACACGTCAGAAAGAAGCAGGGCTTACAAAAGCAAAATAACAAATACTGCAGTCAAAGGTTTAAAGCAAACAAAAGGAAAAGAAACAGTGTTCTTACCAGGAACTCAGCCAGCACCCACAGCTGGGTAGGGAAAGGGAAGCCAGGCAGAGACAGAGCAGACAAAGCATGCACAGCTGCACAGAAGTAAAGAAATCAAGGAAAGCAGCTGGCAACAACCGGCTCTCTGAACAGTGAAAGGTAACAAGGGAAACAGAACAGGCTATTCTGGAGAGCCTAGTTAACAAGGAAGTAATCCATTCAGGTTCAA